>NC_134364.1:37820978-38120978 GCF_048569485.1 Anomaloglossus baeobatrachus
AAGAAAAAAGCAGCTCAGTAAAGAAAAACGAGTGGCCATCATTACTTTAAGAAATGAAGGTCAGTCAGTCCGAAAAATTGGGAAAACTTTGAAAGCCTCCCCAAGTGCAGTGGCAAAAACCATAAAACGCTACAAGGAAACTGGCTCACATGAGGACCGCCCCAGGAAAGGAAGACCAAGAGTCACCTCTGCTGCGGAGGATAAGTTTATCTGAGTCACCAGCCTCAGAAATCATAGGTTAACAGCAGCTCAGATTAGAGACCAGGTGAATGCCACACAGAGTTCTAGCAGCAGACACATCTCTAGAACAACTGTTAAGAGGAGACTTTGTGCAGCAGGCCTTCATGGTAAAATAGCTGTTAGGAAACCACTGCTAAGGGCAGGCAACAAGCAGAAGAGACTTGTTTGGGCTAAAGAACACAAGGAATGGACATTAGACCAGTGGAAATCTGTTCTTTAGTCTGATGAGTCCAAATTTGAGATCTTTGGATCCAACCACCGTGTCTTTGTGCGACGCAGAAAAAATGAACGGATGGACTCTACATGCCTGGTTCCCACCGTAAAGTATGCAGGAGGAGGTGTGATAGTGTGGGGTGCTTTTCTGGTGACACTGTTGGGGATTTATTCAAAATTGAAGGCATACTGAACCAGCATAGCTACCACAGCATCTTGCAGCAGTGTGCTATTCCATCCAGTTTGCCTTTAGTTGGACCATCATTTATTTTTCAACAGGATAATGACCCCAAACACACCTCCAGGCTGTGTAAGGGCTATTTGACTAAGGAGGAGAGTGATGGGGTGCTACGCCAGATGACCTGGCCTCCACAGTCACCAGACCTGAACCCAATCGAGATGGTTTGGGGTGAGCTGGACTGTAGAGTGAAGGCAAAAGGGCCAACAAGCGCCAAGCATCTCTGGGAACTCCTTCAAGACTGTTGGAAGACCATTTCCGATGACTATCTCTTGAAGCTAATCAAGAGAATGCCAAGAGTGTGCAAAGCAGTAATCAAAGCAAAAGGTGGCTACTTTGCAGAACCTAGAATATAAGACATACTTTCAGTTGTTTCACACTTTTTTATTAAGTATTTCATTCCACATGTGTTAATTCATAGTTTTGATGCCTTCAATGTGAATCTACAATTTTAAGAGTCCTGAAAATAAAGAACACTCTTTGAATGAGAAGGTGCGTCCAAACTTTTGGTCTGTTATATATATACACAGTGCCTTGCAAAAGTATTCGGCACCCTTGAATTTTTCAACCTTTTCCCACATTTCAGGCTTCAACCATAAAGATAAAAATTTTAATGTTATGGTGAAGAATCAACAACATGTGGATGTGGGACACAATTGTGAAGTTGAACGAAATTTATTGCTTATTTTAAACTTTTGTAAAAAATTATAAACTGAAAATTGGGGCGTGCAATATTATTCATCCCCTTTTACTTTCAGTGCAGCAAACTGACTCCAGAAGTTCATTGAGGATCTCTGAATGATCCAATGTTGTCCTAAATGACTGATGATGATAAATATAAGCCCCCTGTGTGTAATCAAGTCTCTATATAAATGCATCTGCTCTGTGATAGTCTCACTGTTCTGTTAAAAGCGCAGAGAGCATCATGAAGACCAAGGAACACAACAGACAGGTCCGTGATACTGTTGTGGAGAAGTTTAAAGCCAGATTTGGTTACAAAAAGATTTTCACAACTTTAAACATCCCAAGGAGCACTGTGCAAGCGATCATATTGAAATGGAAGGAGTATAATACCACTGCAAATCTACCAAGACCCGGCCGTCTCTCAAAAATGTCATCTCAAATAAGGAGAAGACTGATCAGAGATGCAGCCAAGAGGCCCATGATCACTCTGGATGAACTGCAGAGATCTACAGCTGAGGTGGGAGAGTCTGTCCATAGGACAACAATCAGTCATACACTGCACAAATCTGGCCTTTATGGAAGAGTGGCAAAGAGAAAGCCATTTCTCAAATATATCCATAAAAAGTGTAATTTAAAGTTTGCCACAAGCCACCTGGGAGACACCAAACATGTGGAAGAAGGTGCTCTGGTCAGATGAAACCAAAATCAAACTATTTGGGCACAATGCCAAATCATATGTTTGGCGTAAAAGCAACACAGCTCATCACCCTGAACACACCATCCCCACTGTCAAACATGGTGGTGGCAGCATCATGGTTTGGGCCTGCTTTTCTTCAGCAGGGACAGGGAAGATGGTTAAAATTGATGGGAAGATGGATGAAGCCAAATGCAGGACCATTCTTGAAGAAAACCTGTTGGAGTCTGCAAAAGACCTGAGACTGGGACGGAGATTTGTCTTCCAACAAGACAATGATCCCAAACATAAAGCAAAATCTACAATGGAATGGTTTACAAATAAACGTATCCAGGTGTTGGAATGGCCAAGTCACAGTCCAGACCTGAACCCAATCGAGAATCTGTGGAAAGAGCTGAAAACTGCTGTTCACAAACGCTCTCCATCCAACCTCACTCAGCTCCAGCTGTTTACAAAGGAAGAACGGGCAAGAATTTCAGTCTCTCGATGTGCAAAACTTATAGACACATACCCCAAGCAACTTACAGCTGTAATCGCAGCAAAAGGTGGCGCTACAAAGTATTAACTTACAGGGGATAATAATAATGCACGCCCCAATTTTCAGTTTATTTTTTTATAAAAGTTTAAAATAAGCAATAAATTTCGTTCAACTTCACAATTGTGTCCCACTTGTGGATTCTTCACCAGAACATTAACATTGTTATCTTTATGTTTGAAGCCTGAAATGTGGGAAAAGGTTGAAAAATTCAAGAGGGCCGCATACTTTTGCAAGGCACTGTAATGAACCATTTTTCATCAGTTTGCTGGATCCAATTTTCTTTTTTTTTTTGTCTATTTTTACCACCAGTATTTCATTTTTTTAAGTCCTATGTAAAAGAGAACATTTGCAACCTTCTCCTACCTAGTAAAATATACAAAAAGCAGATTTATCATGGGTGGCACGGTGGCTCAGTGGTTAGCACTGCAGTCTTGCAGCACTGGGGTCCTAGGTTCAAATCCCACCAAGGACACTATCTGCAAGGAGTTTGTATGTTCTCCCTGTGTTTGCGTGGGTTTCCTCTGGGTTCTCCGGTTTCCTCCCACTCTCCAAAGACATACAGATAGGAGTCTAGATTGTGAGCCCCAATGGGGACAGTGTTGCCAATGTATGTAAAGCGCTGTGGAATCAATAGCATTATAAAAATGAATAAAATTATTATTATTCTATAGATCTGATGCTTGGATAGCATAATATGCCAAAATGTGCTGGGCTACAGGGATAGATGTGGGCACATATAATAGCAGTATATTAGTGAGGTTCAGAGTTGAAATTTTCATGCATGAGTTCTATCGATGTTTTCATGGTGAGAATTCATATCTTTTATAGTCTATGGGGCTGTATACCTGTCCCTGTATTTCTGGGGACCAAGTGGTCACAAAATGGAGACATGTTGGATCAAAAATCAAAGTCTGGAATCAAAATCACCAATGAGAGTCTAAAGGCCACTTTACACACACAGATAAATCTGCGGCAGATCTGTGGTTGCAGTGAAATTGTGGACAATCAGTGCCAGGTTTGTGGCTGTGTACAAATGGAACAATATGTCCATGATTTCACTGCAACCACAGATCTGCCAAAGACTTATCTCTGTGTGTAAAGTGGCCTTTAAGATCTGTAAAAAAAAAACAAAAAACAAATTATTGAATAGCACTTGGATACCATCCATGTGCTGTCCATTTTTTTTTCATGGACTATTAGGTTTTTGTTTTCATATGAGAAAACTGATGAAACTCAGATGGTAATTACTGATACTGACCAAATTCTGATGGTTAACCATGACTAAGGCTTGGCAAAGTTGTTTTTATCTATTTATTTATTTTTTTTTGCTCTTTGTGTTTTTATAGATGATATGTCTGAATATTGACATTTTAAATGATGAAATAAGGGAAATAAAATATATATGCATATATATATATATATATATATATATACATATACCGTGTGTATATACATACAGTATTTAATTATATATATATATATATATATATAATGTAAATATGTATGTTATCATATTCCTTTTCATCTGGTTGGATTACTTTGCATCGCTGGATTACCATTGTTTAATTAAAGGCAGAGGCGTAACTACTGCGGTCGCAGGGGTCGCCGCCATCGCAACCGAGCCCACAGGCTTAGGGGCCCGGCCTGCAGATCAGCAGCCAGCTCCTCTCTATGAGAGGAGCTCTCTGAGAGAGGAGCTGCAATGTTCTGTTGCAGACCACACGACCACTATATGAGTCGGGTGGCCCGCTGTCGGCGGCGGCATCGGGCCCCCCCTCACCCGTCATTGCACACACCAATGGTAAAGGATGGAGCTAGGATGTATAGGTTTTGAAACACAAGCAAGTAAAGTTTGTAAAATAAGCAGCGTTTTGAATGGCAGCAGCTGCCGATCAGCTGATAGCTGGGGTGGATTTTGATAGTGATTCCCGCCTCCTGTCTGTCCGTCCTCCCCCTGTTATTTATGCTAATTCTATTATAGAATAATTTTACTAAGTGACTAAAAGCACCTGTGCTGATGCCATACCCATGTGATCATAAGGGGTGGGGCCATAGCTGATACAAGGAAGCAACATTCTTTTTCTGTTGGTTGAGGCCCTGCCCCTTCTGGTCACATGGGTATGACATCAGCACAGGTCCTTCTAGTCGCTTAGTAAAACGCTTCTATAATAGAATAAGCATAAATAACAGGGGGAGGATGGACAGGCAGGGGGCGGGAGTCACTAGGAAAACCCATCGCACCTATCAGCTAATTGGCAGCTGCTGCCATTCAAAAAGCTGCTCATTTTACAAACTTTACTTGCTTGTGTTTCAAAACCTATACATCCTAGCTGAGAACTAAAGGTATGTATAGAATCAGCATCCAAGCACCAGTATAGCACTGGCTTTAGGTTATATAGGAAAATCCTGGTGATTGGTGCGCTTTAACCCAAGAGCTAAACTGGGATCCACTAATGAAATAGTAGACTTGATCAACTCAACTCAATGTCAAAGATTCCTTCAAGGTGGACATATCTTTTAATTTATTTATATTTTTTTTATAGCCCCTTAAGTAGTCGGAAATTAATTTGGCAGATACTTAACGATCGTATATGAAATATTTATTTCCTGTAAATCTTTTTTTTTTTTTCCAAGAGGATCACAATATGTAGAATATTGCAATGTGCGGAAGGACGATATGTCCATGATATAGAGCTATAGAAACACTTGTCTCTTTCCATGACAACACACACACACAAAAAAAAAATATACTAAAAGGTTTTCTACAAAGAACCGTATCTTGTCAAAAAGAATGACAAAATAATGTTACGCTTCTTCCATTTTTTGTTATTGTTCTTTGTCCCTTCTGACCCTATTGTCATTTTCTAACTCCGCTGAGTTTCATGTGACCTCATACTACATGAACTAAAATGTTTTCTCTGTGCCGCCTCTCAACCAGGCATTAAAAGCAACTAAAGGCACTTCAAACTGCTCCGGCTGCTAAACCATCTATAATTTCCATGCCTTTGTCAAGTGCTGCGTGTCCAATATGATTGCACTTCAGTGCTTGCGCCAAAATATATTCCAGGGAAACGACAACCGAAATTGTCGTCTCTAGGAGAAAGGAAAAAAGTTCTGAGTTTGAAATGACTTTGCACACTCTGGTTATTTCTCTGCAATCAACAAAAGACTAAAACAACCTACTGTGTCCTGAGGTGTGACATTTCTCTTTTTACATTGTTTTCATCATTAATGGTTCACCATGTTGTTGCTGCACAGTGTCTGTTCCATGTTTTATCAGTAACTAAAGGGGGCTTTACACGCTACGATATCGTTAATGTTTTATCGTCGGGGTCACGTTGTTAGTGACGCACATCCGGCGTCATTAACGATATCGCAGCGTGTGACACTTACCAGCGACCTTAAGCGACCTCAAAAATGGTGAAAATCGTTCACCATGGAGAGGTCGTTCCAAAACCAAAAATCGGTTATGTTTGATTATCGATGTTGTTCGTCGCTCCGTGTGACACCGCAGGAACGAGGAACCTCACCTTACCTGCCGCCGGCCGCAATGCGTAAGGATGTTACGTCCCGCTCTTCTCCGCCCATCCGCTTTGATTGGCCGGCCGCTTAGTGACGTCGCGGTGACGTCGCTGTGATGCCGAACGTCCCTCTCCCTTGAGGGAGGGATTGTTCGGCAGTCACAGCGACGACGACCAGGTAAGTGCGTGTGACGCTGCCGTAGCCATTATGTTCGCTACGGCAGCGAATACACGATATCGCACACACGACGGGGGCGAGTGCTTACACGCTCGATATCGCTAGCAATTGCTAGCGATTTCGTAGCGTGTAAAGCCCGCTTAAGTGCCTTGTAAAAATAATACAAATCTGTTAGGGCATCTTATCAGTTTTGACTACTCTCTGTGCTGTCTACCTCCCGTCTATGGGCCGCTTTATACGCTGCGACATCGCTAGCGATGTCGAGCGCGATAGCACCCGCCCCCGTCGTACGGCCGATATGTGGTGATCGCTGCCGTAGCGAACATTATTGCTACGACAGCGTCACACGCATATACCTGCTCTGCGACGTCGCTGTGACTGCCGAACAATCCCTCCTTCAAGAAAGATGTGCGTTCGGCGTCACCGCAACGTCACTAAGCGTCTGGCCAATAGAAGCGGAGGGGCGTAACATGCCGCCCACCTCCTTCCTTCCTCATTGCCGGCGGCCGCAGGTAAGGTGAGGTTCCTCGTTCCTGCGGTGTCACACATAGCGATGTGTGCTGCCTCAGGAATGACGAACAACATCGTACCTGCAGCTGCAACGATAATTGGGAATGGACCCCCATGTCACTGATTAGTGATTTTGAACATTTTTGCAACGATTCAAAGTCGCTCATAGGTGTCACACACAACGACATAGCTAAAGCGGCCGGATGTGCGTCACAAATTCCGTGACTTGTAGCGTGTAAAGCGGCCCTATCAGCATTAGAAACTACAACAGGCAAAGGAAAGTGGTTGTACATATATTTCGATAATGTGGACAGGGGAGAAATCATGTACAATCTCTAGTATAGAAGAAAAAAACAGGCTATAGAAAATGAGGCAAACTAAAAAAGAGTAAATTACAGGACAGGATAGAAGCTGTGCTGGCATATGAGCAAATGAAGACCACATTACCTTGGATCCATGCAGAACTCACATCCAGCCTATATTACTAGGAGGGACGCTCCCACAAGTGAAAAATCTGGAAATTGGATCAGGCTTCTAACTAACTTACAACAAAAGAAAGATGCTAGATATCTCTTTGGTAACATACTCTTTATTACAAATAATTTTAAAAATTAATATGTACATGACAAGGTGTCCCAATAAAAAAGGGACCAAAACTCTCCAATGGAGGACCAAGTAAGAAGCATAAATTGGGCACACTGACAAGCAATATATCCAATGTCAATAGAATGAGCCAAAATCTTTATTACTGTAATTTAGTTGTAAAATATAATACTCAAATATTCGTAGTATAATATCCGTACAGTTGCAAAGAACATGTATAGCTCCAATTTGATAAGTAGAGTGCATAGGCAAAAAAAAGTATTACATATAGTACTTGAGGAAAGTTGTAAAGCACTGCATGAGCAAAAGAGAGTATACAGGCAGGTAAGAATGGATCACAGCTGATTAAACGTTGCATGATTTTAATAGGGCATTACTTATTTCCATGCACTGAAGACTGAGTGGCAGCGCAGAGGAAAGTTTGCTTATTTCTACAAATCATTTGCACAGAATAAGTTGTTATTTTGGGACCTAGCATTGAATGAGGTTTGCAGATTGGAGCGGTCATATTGATGAGATGGCTGACATAGCAGAGGCAGACATATCATTTGTGCATTCAGGGGCCCAATAGGTCATAGGGCCCATTTCCTCCTCCAAAGATATTGGAATTGTGCACTATGTGTTATGGATGTGTCACCGTTGACACAGTCCTGTGGTGTCTGGCTGTAGAAGGTCTCAGCATTTGTCTACACAAACCTTCTATTCTTCCTGCTGTGGTGTAAATGGTATCCTATGTATCTTCTCTGCTTGAGGTTAATTCCATTCTTTTAGGACCCTGCAGATATCCTAACATTTCAGCTGTTAATCATCATCATCACTTCCACTTGTGTCTTTAAATACCCACATTTTCTCTTGGTGTTTGCTGGTGGTAGACAGGCCTTGGATGCAGCAGAAACATTTTTTGTTTGTTGCTGTTCCTCTCCGTGACCGTGAGTCTTGTTGGAGACTAGAAAGTGGCCTAATTCTAACGTATTGGGTAGTCTAGAATGTGTATGTGGGTTAGTAGATTGAATAATAAGGTAATGAATGGACTGGATGGGTTCGGTTTAATTTAGTATTCTTATAATTGTTCATTGGTTTTAAAATGACAAACAACAGAAGGAACAGTTTTAATAGATGAGTCTAATGTTTAATGATGTCCATGGCTTGTAATGGGAGAAGGCCATGAACAGTGTAAAGTTCAGTAAAAATATGCTGATGCCGTGATGTGGCCCAATGCTGGTATGTGCCCCCATCGTGGTGCAGTCACCATCCTGACATGTGCCCCCATCCTGCGGGGTAATGTGTGCGGGGGGCGGAGTGCGGGGGTGTGGAGCCGAGCGGGGTAATGTGTGCGGGGGGTGGAGCCGAGAGGGGCCATGGTGCTAAGGGCGTCAGTGCTGGGGACTGCATGGCTGGGGCAGGTGACTATTCATGTGTGTTTGTATGTGTGTGTGTGTTCAGTGTATACATGCGGAGGGCGGAGCCGAGTGGGGTAATGTGTGTGGGGGGCAGAGGAGAGTGGTGGGTTTGTGTCGGCTGGGTTGCCGGTGTGGGCTCCCGGCGGTGCAGCACTCACCAGGGAGTCGGGGCTCCGTGTGGCGCGGGGAAAAGTGTCGGGCGTTGTCCTGTTGGCCCGTAGTTCGGGCTGTTCAGTTAGCTAAACCGTTGGTCGCAGGCTCTTTAGCGCGCGGTCTGGCGACGGTTGTTACTGTAAGTACGTCATTTTCGAGCAAGACAGACAGACAGACAGAATAAGGCAATTATATATAGACTAGAAGGTGGCCCGATTCTACGCATCGGGTATTCTAGAATTTACGTATTGTGTAGTTCATGTATGATTTTTGTTATATATATATATATATATATATATATATATATATATAGATGTTGTTGTGTGTAGTTACCAAGTGTTTGTGTAGGGCGCTGTACATGTTCTGGGTGTTGTCTGGGTGTGACGGGGGGTGAGAGCGGTGTTGTATGTGTGTTGCGTGTGTTGCGTTGTTTGTGGAGCGCTGTGTGTCTGTAGCGTTGTGTGTGTGTTGCGCGGTTTGTGTGTGTGTGGTGTGTTTTGGGGGGAGGTATGTTTTGTGCAATGTGTGTGTTGTGCGGTATGTGCGTATATTTGTGTGTGCCGCGGTGTTTGTGTGTTGGGTGTTGTGTGTGTGCAGCGTTGTCTGTGTGTGTGGGTGTCTGTGTAGGGCAGTTGTTTGTGGTTCCCAGTGTGTGTGTGTGTGGTGTGTGGTGTGTTGTGCAGTGCGCGCGCGTGTGTGTGTGTGTGTGTGTGTGTGTGTGTTGGGGGGAGGTGCGCACTCCCAAACGTGCTCCATCCCCCATGCAGCGCACTCCCCATCGTGCTCCATCCCCCATGCAGCGCACTCCCCATCGTGCTCCATCCCCTATGCTGCGCACCCCCCATCGTGCTCCATCTCCCATGCTGCGCACTCCCAAACGTGCTCCATCCGCCATGCTGCGCACTCCCAAACGTGCTCCATCCGCCATGCTGCGCACTCCCAAACGTGCTCCATCCGCCATACTCCGCACTCCCCATCGTGCTCCATCCCCGATGCTGCGCACTCCCCCATCATGCTCCATCCCCGATGCTGCGCACCCGCCCCATCATGCTCCATCCCCGATGCTGCGCACCCCCCCATCGTGCTCCATCCCCCATGCTGCACCAGCATCAGCCTCTCTGCCCCCAGCATCAGCTTCTCTGCCCCCAGCATCAGCCTCTCTCCTCCCAGCATCAGCCTCTCTCCTCCCAGCATCAGCCTCTCTCAGCCTAGCATCAGCCTCTCTCCTCCCAGCATCAGCCTCTCCTCTCTGTCCCCAGCATCAGCCTCTCTCCTCCCAGCCTTCCCCAGCATCAGCCTCTCTCCTCCCAGCCTCCCTCCTCCCACCCTCCCCCAGCATCAGCCTCCCTCTCCCAGCCTCCCCCAGCATCAGCCTCCCCCAGCATCAGCCTCTCTTCTCTCAGCCTACCTCTCCCAGCCTCCCTCCTCCCAGCCTCCCTCAGCATCAGCCTCCCTCTCCCAGCCTCCCCAAGCATCAGCCTCCACCAGCATCAGCCTCTCTCCTTCCAGCCTCCCCCAGCATCAGCCTCCGCCAGCATCAGCCTCTCTCCTTCCAGCCTCCTCCAGCATCAGCCTCCCTCTCCCAGCCTTCCCCAGGATCAGCCTCTCTCCTCCCAGCCTCCGTCCTCCCAGCCTTCCCCAGCATCAGCTTTCCCCTCCCAGCCTCCCTCAGCATCAGCCTTCCCCAGCATCAGCCTCTCTCCTCCCAGCCTCAGCCTCTCTCCTTCCAGCCTCCCCCAGCATCAGCCTCTCTCCTTCCAGCCTCCCTCAGCATCAGCCTCCCCTTCCCAGCCTTCCCCAGGATCAGCCTCTCTCCTCCCAGCCTCCTTCCTCCCAGCCTCCCCCTCCCAGCCTCCCTCAGCATCAGCCTTCCCCTCCCAGTCTCCCCCAGCATCAGCCTCCCCAAGCATCAGCCTCCACCAGCATCAGCCTCTCTCCTTCCAGCCTCCCCCAGCATCAGCCTCCCCAAGCATCAGCCTCCACCAGCATCAGCCTCCCTCGTCCCAGCCTCCCCCAGCATCAGCCTCCCCCTCCCAGCCTCCCCCAGCATCAGCCTCTCTCCTCCCAGCATCAGCCTCTCTCATCCCAGCATCAGCCTCTCTCCTCCCAGCATCAGCCTCTCCTCTCTGTCCTCAGCATCAGCCTCTCTCCTCCCAGCCTTCCCCAGCATCAGCCTCTCTCCTCCCAGCCTCCCCCAGCATCAGCCTCCCCCAGCATCAGCCTCTCTTCTTCCAGCCTCCCCCAGCATCAGCCTCTCTCCTTCCAGCCTCCCCCAGCATCAGCCTCCCTCTCCCAGCCTTCCCCAGGATCAGCCTCTCTCCTCCCAGCCTCCGTCATCCCAGCCTTCCCCAGCATCAGCTTTCCCCTCCCAGCCTCCCTCAGCATCAGCCTTCCCCAGCATCAGCCTCTCTCCTCCCAGCCTCAGCCTCTCTCCTTCCAGCCTCCCTCAGCATCAGCCTCCCCTTCCCAGCCTTCCCCAGGATCAGCCTCTCTCCTCCCAGCCTCCTTCCTCCCAGCTTCCCCCTCCCAGCCTCCTTCAGCATCAGCCTTCCCCTCCCAGTCTCCCCCAGCATCAGCCTCCCCCTCCCAGCCTTCCCCATGATCAGCCTCTCTGCTCCCAGCCTCCTCCAGCACGCCGTGCTCCTCTGCCGACACTCACACACCCGATCGCATCCACTCACACACACCCGATCGCATCCACTCACACACACCCGATCGCATCCACTCACACACACCCGATCGCATCCACTCACACACACCCGATCGCATCCACTCACAAACACCCGATCGCATCCACTCACACACACCCGATCGCATACACTCACACACAGACACTGACGATATCGCACATACGCGCTCACAGTCACAACATCCGGAGATACCACATGCTTCAGGCCATGTGATCCTCCGTCAGGTCCTGGAAGGTCACATCGAGGCCGAGAAGCAAGTGATATCGCCGGATGCTGTGAGTGTGTGGATGCGATGTGAGGTGTGTGAGGTGTGTGTGAGGTGTGTGTGAGGTGTGTGTGAGGTGTGTGTGAGAGTGAGTGTGATCTGATGTGTGTGTATGTTTGTGTGTGTGCTGTTATGTGCGCAGGACCTTGATGCGCTTGTAACCATGCGAGCATGGTTACCAACGTATCCACACCACTCCCGTGCGAGCGGGGGCCGGGGGGGGTTGGGGAGTACAGTACTCACCTCCGTGACAGCCGTGTCAGTTCGGGGAATGCGCGGGGGGGGGAGGGGGGGGAGTACAGTACTCACCTCCGTGACAGCCGTGTCAGTTCGGGGAATGCGCGGGGGGAGGGAGGGGGCGGGGCCAGAGCTAGCGTGCATTGCGTGAGGGGGGCCGCAGGGTGCCGGGGCGAGAGGCCAATCTGTGGGGGGGCGGAGCCTGGGCGAGCGGCTGGCCAATCCGTGTGGGGGCGCAGCCTGGGCGAGCGGCCAATCCGTGTGGGGGGGCGGGGCCATGGCGAGCCCAGCGGCCAATCAGCTTTGTGTCACCGTAAGGACACAATTTTGGAGCATGACAGACAGACAGATAGACAGATAGACAGACAGACAGACAGACAGACAGAATAAGGCAATTATATATATAGATAAGTAATTTGTTCACTTTCCCCTGTTTGTGCTCTCTGTGTCTTCTTTAGAGCTTAGCAGGGTTGGGTAATCTAGGGCCCAGTTCAGGGTCAGCCAGGGCCAGGTATCTGGCTTGGCGCATAGGTTCAGCACCTATCTAGGGTGGTCAGGGGAGCCAGGGGCCAGCAGAAGGTTTGGTCAGGGGTCACCATCTCCCCCTTGCCTAGACACATGATTCCCCCCCCCCCCCCCAGTCACCATACGTGTGGTACTTCCTAGCATGACATTATGAGATTTTCGACAGCAAAGGGCCCATATAATGTTCTTGCACAGGGGCCCTCTTCTGTCTTTGTCCACCACTGTGACATAGTACACCCATAACTTTGCTTTTCACTGGTTATCAGCGTCCGATGTTACTACATTATGGAGCGCTTTATGTTTTCAATATTGACAGACACATAATGCACTGTATGCATTGTATGAATAAAGTTTTCAGGATACATATACGGTACTTTTTTTTAAATTATTTTACATATATTTTGCAATGACTGTTTTTTCTTGTAGTCTTTTGTACTGGCACAAAATGGAAAAAAAAAATAGTAATAATAATAATAATAATAATAATAAAATTGAGGCACCAAATACATTTAGTTATCTTCTCTTCTGCTCTACGTATATTTTCGAAAAAAATTACATCTCCTCTAAAATTTCCATCTAACCACAGGAAATGAAATGATATGTGCCAAAATAAGACAGGCGAGACTAGGGCACCCAGACCTGTGCTTTACAATCTGTGGGATGTTTGAGAGCTATCTATAGAAATAAGAGGTACTTGGTGGGTAAAATATGTGAAGTCCTGCCCTGAACAAACCTGACACAGGTCAGAAATAAGCTTTTCGCTGCCCATGACCACAAAGCTTCTATTATTGTCCTTTCTTGACATAATGCTCTATACTCTCAACTGACTTACTACTGCAATTACAGAGGGACTGGTTACATAGTGATTCATATATTCAGAGGAAAGGGTTTCATTAAAATGCTATTTAAAGTACATTTCCTAAAATACCTGGGGGTTGCATGAAGATATTCATTAATGTGTATATACACTATATACAGTACAAAACTCAGCCATCTCTATCAGTCCTATAGACTTGTACAGCACAGCGCTGTCAAGAAGGAGCTTCCCGCCTAACTTAAGCCGACCACAGCCTCCTTCTGTCCCATAGACAGTGAATGGAGAAGTGGCCGCATAAATAAACTATCTACCCGTTCTCACAGGAGATGTTGTAACCCCCATTCTCGTAATCGATAGAGGTCCCAGCAAGTAGACTGGATAGGTGACCGAGCCTTTACTATAGCACTAGCTGCTGCTTAGGGGCCCGCCATTAACATGGTGCTTGGGATTTTGGGCAGGCAAGAACTGATGCATGCAAGTCTCTGCCAAGCCCTCCTGCAGTGCCATCTGCTCTATCACCCACCCCCCACTTACTGCTGGTGACTTAACTTGAAGCTTATGGGCCCCGATACAAAAATCTCCAACGGGGCCCCTAATTTTCTCAGATCTTTATTAATAATAATAATTATTATTTTTTATTATAGCGCCATCAATTCCATGGCGCTTTACATGTGAAAGGGGTATACATAATAGGGACAAGTACAATAATCATAAACAATACAAGGTACAGACAGGTACAGGAGGATAGAGGTCCCTGCCCGCGAGGGCTCACAGTCTACAAGGGATAGGTGAGGATACAGTAGGTGAGGGTAGAGCTGATTGTGCGGCGCTGTATCAGACTGAGGGTTACGGCAGGTTGTAGGCTTGTCGGAAGAGGTGGGTCTTCAGGTTCCTTTTGAATAATAATTCAATTTATTAATAATAATAATAATAATAATTATTATAATTAATAATAATGATGTCATTTTGGCCTATATGAAAAAAATATTTTTTTGATAGACTGGGTCATTAAAGTTTGGTATAGGGTCCTGGCGCTTCTTGTTATGCCCTGAAAAACCTTTAAGTGTTTTTCAGATGGTCACTAAACTTTGTAACTCGTTTTATTGTTCAAGATGAAGTAGGGCTCAGGTTTAGCTCCAGTTGAGGTTGCAGCAGAGTTTTGCACAAACTTAATAGACAGTCTCATCTGCTCACTCTCTAGTCGTATACTATCAACAAAAAATGGGTTCCAGAGCATATTTCCCATACATTACTACACATGAAAAGCCATAATTAGGTTTCCTAGTATTTTATGTATACTGTAGTTTCTCCAAACTACAGATTATATTTAATAGTGATGAGTGGGCACTACCAAGCTCAGGTGCTCCATACTCGTAACTGGTGATGAGCGGGCACTACCATGCTCGGGTGCTCGTAACTAGTGATGAGCGGGCACTACCATGCTCGGGTGCTCGGTACTCGTAACTAGTGATGAGCGGGCACTACCATGCTCGGGTGCTCTGTGCTCGTAACTAGTGATGAGCGGGCAACTACCATGCTCGGGTGCTCAGTACTGGTAACTAGTGATGAGGAGGCACTACCATGCTCGGGTGCTCTGTACTTGTACCTAGTGATGAGCGGGCACTACCATGCTCGGGTGCTCGGTACTCGTAACTAGTGATGAGTGGGCACTACCATGCTCAGGTGCTCTGTGCTCGTAACTAGTGATGAGCGGGCACTACCATGCTCGGGTGCTCTGTGCTCGTAACTAGTGATGAGCGGGCACTACCATGCTCGGGTGCTCGGTACTCGTAACTAGTGATGAGCGGTCACTGCCATGTTCCATGTTCGGGTGCTCGGTACTCTTAACTAGTGATGAGCGGGCACTACCATGTTTGGATGCTTGGTACTCGTATCTAGTGATGAGCGGGCACTACCATGCTCGGGTGATCAGTACTTGTAACTAGTGATGAGCGAGCACTACCATGCTCGGGTGCTCAGTACTTGTAACTAGTGATAAGCGGGCACTACCATGCTTGGGTGCTCTGTACTTGTAACTAGTGATGAGTGGGCACTACCATGCTCGGGTAATCAGTACTCGTAACTAATGATTAGCTTGCACTACCATGCTCGGGTGATCAGTACTTGTAACTAGTGATGAGCGGGCACTACCATGCTCGGGTGATCAGTACTTGTAACTAGTGATGAGCGGGCACTACCATGCTCGGGTGCTCAGTACTTGTAACTAGTGATAAGCGGGCACTACCATGCTTGGGTGCTCTGTACTTGTAACTAGTGATGAGTGGGCACTACCATGCTCGGGTAATCAGTACTCGTAACTAATGATTAGCTTGCACTACCATGCTCGGGTGATCAGTACTTGTAACTAGTGATGAGCGGGCACTACCATGCTCGGGTGATCAGTACTTGTAACTAGTGATGAGCGAGCACTACCATGCTCGGGTGCTCAGTACTTGTAACTAGTGATAAGCGGGCACTACCATGCTTGGGTGCTCTGTACTTGTAACTAGTGATGAGTGGGCACTACCATGCTCGGGTAATCAGTACTCGTAACTAATGATTAGCTTGCACTACCATGCTCGGGTGATCAGTACTTGTAACTAGTGATGAGCGGGCACTACCATGCTCGGGTGATCAGTACTTGTAACTAGTGATGAGTGGGCACTACCATGCTCGGGTGCTCAGTACTGGTAACTAGTGATGAGCGAGCACTACCATGCTTGGGTGCTCTGTACTTGTAACTAGTGATGAGTGGGCACTACCATGTTCGGGTGCTCAGTACTTGTAACTAGTGATAAGCGGGCACTACCATGCTCGGTACTCGTAACAAGCAGTTGGACGCTTGGACGGGCTCAACTCCTCCACCGAGCATAATGGAAGTCAATGGGGAACTTGATAATTTTTCCGAAAAATGTTACTCCGTAGACGAGTCGAGCCCTTCCAAGCGTCCAACTGATCAATACTAGTACAGAGCACCTGAGCATGGTAGTACTCACTCAGTACAAGTACCGAGCATGGTAGTACTCACTCAGTACAAGTACCGAGCATGGTAGTGCTCGCTTATCAATCATATTTAATAGAAAAGTAACTTTACACTGAATACAATATTTGATCTTCTAAGATTACTCTGCCACACCTGCTTGGAGTCAACTCTATCTCAGATCTTATGGAATGAAAAAATAAATAAATAAAAGGCAAGAGAATTGATGATGGCATATTTTAATATTTTTACTATTCTGAGCCTTGTGTAGATTATAAAACAGTGGTGATAAGTACTAGATTTAGCGTTGATTTACGGGTGTGTGATCTGCCTGGTAGCCCGTTACAAGAGCAGGGCCACAACAAAGCTTGATTACCACCATTGGTCAGATGCAAGGTGCTATTTGCCCCTTTTAATTACAACATTGATTGGTATAAAATGATAATTTTGCCAAATAGTGTCCCATAATAGAGGAGATCTTGCATGAACCGATCCAAGAATGTAGGTCATTTATGTTGGTGTCCTTCATACTTTTTATCCCAAGTGATAAAAAGCCTACACTAAATACACTAAGGTGGGATTTACACGTTGCGACCTCGCTAGCAATTGCTAGCGATGTCCAGCGCGATAGTACCCGCCCCCGTCGCACATGCGATATGTGGTGATTGCTGCCGTAGCGAATATTATCGCTACGGCAGCGTCACACGCACATACCTGCTCGGCGACGTCGCTGTGACCGCAGAACAATCCCTCCTTCAAGGGGGAGGTGCGTTCAGCGTCACAGCGACGTCACTAATCGGCCGGCCAATAGAAGTGGAGGGGCGGAGATAAGCGGGACATAACATCCCGCCCACCTTCTCGCTTCCGCATTGACGTTGTGACGCAGGTGAGGAGATGTTTGTCGCTCCTGCGGGTTTACACACAGCGATGTGTGGGGCTGTAGGAACGACAAACAACATCGTACGTGCGGTCGACCCGACATTATGAAAATGAACGACGCTACACAGATCACCGATTTTCGACGCTTTTGCGATCGATTATCGTCGCACCTAGGATTTACACGTTGCGATGTCGCTACCGGCGCCGGATGCGCGTCACTAACGACGTGACCCCGACGATATTTCAGAAGCGATGTCGCAACGTGTAAAGCACCCCTAATACATATCGAAAATTTGATTGGGATTTAACGTCTAATAAGTAACGTAATATTGGAAGGTGTAACACTTCTGCATGAACTAATATTACTTTGAGATGGACCAATAGTTGGGGATTAAGCAGTACTCCTAATAAATGTTTGTTTCCAACTATCAAGTCATCTAAACGGTCAATAAATCAAACAAGAAAAACAATCATCTGCCATAAATATTGTCATAAGCAGCACATTGCCCTGTGCGATGTACATAGACCGGTCATTATTAGTGATCGTTCTGTGTGCACACAGTGGGGAAAAACGTATTTAGTCAGCCACCAATTCTGCAAGTTCTCCCACTTAAAAAGATGAGAGAGGCCTGTAAGTGACATCATAGGTGACCACAACTATGAGAGACAAAATGAGAAAACAAATCCAGAAAATCATCTTATCTGATTTGACAATATTTTATTTGCAAATTATGGTGGAAAATAAGAATTTAGTTATCTAAAAACATGCAAGATTTCTGTCTCTCACAGACCTGTAACTTCTTTAACACTAGAACTACTGGACTCGTAACACCTATATAGAAATACATAGTGCAAAGTAGTCAAAATGACTACCTCAGTAGTTCTAGTGTTAAGAGGCTCCTCTGTCCTCTACTCATTACCTGTAGTAATGGTACCTGTTTGAACTTATCAGTATAAAAGACACCTGTCCACAACCTCAAATAGTCACACTCCAAACTCCACTATGGTGAAGACCAAAGAGCTGTCGGACACCAGAAGCAAAATTGTAGCCCTGCACCAGGCTGGGAAGACTTAATCTTTAATAGGCAAGCAGCTTGGTGTGTTGAAATAAACTGTGGGAGCAATAATAAGAAAATGGAAGACATGCAAGACCACTGATAATCTCCCTTGATCTGGGGCTCCACGCAAGATTTCACCCCGTGGGGTCAAAATGATCACAAGAAAGGTGAGCAAAAATCCTCAAACCACACGGGGGACCTAGTGAATGACCTGCATAGAGCTGGGACCACCATAACAAAGGCTACCATCAGTAGCACACTACACCGCCAGGGACTCAGACCCTCACTGCCAGACGTGTTCCCCTGCTTAAGCTAGTACATGTCTGGGCCAGTCTGAAATTTGCTAGAGAGCATTTGGATTACCCAGAATAGTATTGGGAGAATGTCATATGGTCTGATGAAACCAAAGTAAAACTGTTTTGTAGAAACTCGTCGTATTTGGAGGAGACAAAATGCTGAGTTGCATACAAAGAACACCGTACCTACTGTGAAGCATGGGGGTGGCAAGATCATGCTTTGGGGCTGTTTCTCTGCAAAGACACCAGGACGACTGATCCATGTACATTAAAGAATGTACAACCAGCCAAGCAAATGAGGTATCAATTACAGTGGTGACAATTAAAATATAACTTTTAATAGTTTTTCATAAAATTTAAACCACACCACAACATAAAGGGTTATAGAACCAACCTAGAATAATTAGGGCCAGTGTAGGCTCCTACTATTACCAAAATAGGACAAATAGATACGGTAGGAGAGTCCCCCACCGTGACAAAGAGTATCGGAACTGACAAAAAAGACTTAAATTGTCACACCAATATGCACACCAAGATGTACTGCACTTTAGTCCACAGTACTCAAAACAATTACCAGGACCCTCAAAAAGGCCCCACTATAGTAATTAAAGAATAAAGAAGTTGTCCACTGGAGGGGGGCAGACCCTTCAGCCTCACAGTACCCCTCAAGTGGCAACAATCTGACCTTAAGATGTTCTTAGACCTCCCAACGTGTTTCTTAATTCACTTAGTCATCAGGGGACTGTGGTCAAGAAACCAAAGGCTGCAATAAATGAGCAATATTGTCAGAATGAACAATGTATAAAAGTGCACAAAGAATCCCAGCATGTACATTGAAAAATGCTCCTCCTTCAGTATAGTACGGACATAAGAGGAAGAGTTAGAAATAGTATCCCTACAATGCCCTATTCTTAATCCTACCTACCAACGGAGTGTAACAACACCATAAAGTAACGGGTGCCCCCGTTCCACGGCGGCTCTCCCTTAAATCCCTATAAGGCCCTACAGTTTAGGCTAAGTTCACACTTCCGTTGTTTTGCATCAGTCACATGCGTCGCTTGACGCATGTGACTGATGCGCTGTACAACGGATGACAACGGATGACAAAGAACAGAATTCTTTGTCGGATTCCGTTGTGTGCGGGGGGCGGAGTTCGGGGGGCGGAGTTCGGGGTGGGTGGAGCCGAGCGGGGCCGTGGCATTGAGTACGTCAGTGTCGCGGGGACTGCAGGACAGGTGAGTGTAAGTGTAAGTGTGTGTATGTGTGTGTGTGTGTATACATGCTGAGAGCGGGAGGGGGCGGAGCTGGGAGGGGGCGGAGCCGAGCGGTGAAGTGTCTGGCTCCGTGCACAGCCAGGGTAAATATCGGGTAAAAGCAAAGTACTTTTTGCTTGGTTACCCGATATTTATCTTGGTTACCAGCATACACCGCTCAGCGCTGGCTCCCTGCACCCGTAACCAGTGTAAATACCGGGTAACTAACCAAAGCGCGTTGCTTAGTAACCCGATGTTTATCCTGGTTACCTGTGCGGGGAGCCAGAGAGCGCATGCGCAGCGAAATCCAATGGATTCCACTGCACAAAAAACGTTACATGCTGCGTTGCTCCCGCCCGGCGGTCAGTCAAAAAGCGACTGACCGCGATGCAGCGGATGCAACGCAGCATCATCAGTCACAATCCGTCGCCAATAGAAGTCTATGGGGAAAAACTGGAATCCTGCAAAATATTTTGCAGGATACCGTAATTCCTCAAGGCGACGGATTGTGAATGATACAAAACAACGGAAGTGTGAACTTAGCCTTACAGAAAGCACCCAAATGTTAAAATCTCATTGAGGCCTAACTAAGGTGATAGAACTAGGCAGATTAACAAGAATTGGAAAATACCTATTAGGAGAACCATCAATGGGTATGGACCTGGCGAGGCAGAGGGAAGGAAGAGTTAGAAATAGTATCCCTAAGGTGATAGAACTAGGCAGACTTAATGACGTCTGCCCAATAGCGTCCCCGATAGAGGCTAACATGTGACCGGATGGGCGGCGCTACCTGGCTTGTGACGCCCTTTGTTGGCTGGTAATACTGTGTGGGGCGTCTGCCAGGGAGCGACGCGATGGTTGGCGTCGCCCTGGCTGACGTTTCTGTGTCTGTGCTCTATTGGGGCAGTGTGGCGGTGGGCGTTCCTCCCTGGCCCCTGACTCCTGGTAGTTGCTAGGCAACACGTTTAATGGGCGGTATCCTTGCAGTGCCTCTCACTGTTGTGTAGAGACATGTTTATGGGCTGGGCCTCTGATGTGGGATGGTACTTGTATACACCCACAGGATATTTAAGGGTGGTAATTTCAAAAGCCCTGTGCTATAGGCCATGCCTGGACATACCATGCAGGAAGTCCGTACTATACTGAAGGTAGGAGC
Organism: Anomaloglossus baeobatrachus; assembly: GCF_048569485.1. Classification (NCBI taxonomy): domain Eukaryota; kingdom Metazoa; phylum Chordata; class Amphibia; order Anura; family Aromobatidae; genus Anomaloglossus; species Anomaloglossus baeobatrachus. Next base: position 37,842,107 of record NC_134364.1, read on the forward strand.
ATTTTTCTATGTACATGCTGGGATTCTTTGTGCACTTTTATACATTGTTCATTCTGACAATATTGCTCATTTATTGCAGCCTTTGGTTTCTTGACCACAGTCCCCTGATGACTAAGTGAATTAAGAAACGCGTTGGGAGGTCTAAGAACATCTTAAGGTCAGATTGTTGCCACTTGAGGGGTACTGTGAGGCTGAAGGGTCTGCCCCCCTCCACTGGACAACTTCTTTATTCTTTAATTACTATAGTGGGGCCTTTTTGAGGGTCCTGGTAATTGTTTTGAGTACTGTGGAATAAAGTGCAGTACATCTTGGTGTGCATATTGGTGTGACAATTTAAGTCTTTTTTGTCACTTCCGATACTCTTTGTCACGGTGGGGGACTATCCTACAGTGTCTATTTGTCCTATTTTGGTAATAGTAGGAGCCTACACTGGCCCTAATTATTCTAGGTTGGTTCTACAACCCTTTATGTTGTGTGGTTTAAATTTTATCAAAAACTATTAAAAGTTATATTTTAATTGTCACCACTGTAATTGATACCTCATTTGCTTGGCTGGTTGTATTATCATTGGTAAGCATTGACACGATTAGTCTTTCTACATTAAAGAATGAATGGAGCCATGTATCGTGAGATTTTGAGTGCAAACCTCCTTCCATCAGCAAATGCATTGAAGATGAAACGTGGCTGGGTCTTTCAGCATGATAATGATCCCAAGCACACCACCAGGGCTACGAAGGAATGGCTTCGTAAAAAGTACATGAAGGTCCTGGAATTGGCCTAGCCAGTGTCCAGATCTCAACCCCATAGAAAACCTTTGGAGTGAGTTGAAAGTCCATGTTGTCCATCGACAGGCCCAAAACATCACTGCTCTAGAGGAGATCTGCATGGAGGAATGGGCCAACATACTACCAACAGTGTGTACCAACCTTATGAAGACTTACAGAAAACGTTTCACCTCTGTCATTGCCAACAAAGGATATATATCAAAATATTGAGATGAACTTTTGTTATTGACCAAATACTTATTTTCCACAATAATTTGCAAAAAAAATCTTTCCAAATCAGACGCGGTGATTTTCTGGATTTGTTTTCTCATTTTGTCTCTCATAGTTGTGGTCACCTATGATGTCAATTACAGGCCTCTCTCATCTTTTTAAGTGGGAGAACGGGCACAATTGGTGGCTGACTACATACTTTTTTCTCCACTGTAGAAGTGCATTCGGCTGGTCTTAACAAGCAACTAACAAAACCATATACGAGTATTAGCTTGCATGTAGCCATTTAGCGGTCATGAAATATGTGCGGTTGACATGTATAATCCCAGCATAAGTCATTAGTGCCTGATTACGGTAGGACTTTTCAGTACAGGTACTGAATAATTCAGCTAATGTCCCTAGCCCCTACCAAGGATTACTAATTACTTTGTTGTTAATCCCTGCTTTCATTTTCTATGGGTCAGGATATTCCAGGGATATACAGCGTGGATTCAAGTTGCTGAATTGACATTGGGATCAGTGCTGCCCTAATGATTTGTATTTTTTTAATTTTTATTGTCAATTGTCATTATTACCTAAAATCTAATTAGCCTAATTGAAGCTAAGGATGTATGTATACAGGTCTATTGTATGCTACATTTTATATTAAAATTGATGTGCTATCCTATATACAGCGGGTGACATAAGCATTGATTACGTCACCAATTTTCTAAGTAAACATATTTCTGAAGGGGCTATATTGACGTTAATTTTCTCACCAGATGTCGGTAACAACCCATCCAATAAACACAGGCAAAGAAATAAAACCATAGATCTCCATAAATTAAGTTATGTGTAACAATGAGAAATGACAGTGGAAAAAGTATTGAACGCACTTGCTGAAATTTATTGAACGCTTCAAACCAAAGCCTTTGTTGGTGATGAAGCTTCAAGACGCCTCCTGTATGGAGAAACTAGTGGCATGCACTACTCATGTCTGATTTTGGTCCATTCTTCCACACAAACACTCTTCAAATCCTGAAGGTCCCATGGGCTCCTTCTATGAACTCTGAGCTTGAGTTATTTGCATACATTTTCTATTGCATTTGGGTCCGGTTATCGGCTCGGCCATACTAGCAGCTTTATTGTCTTTCTCTGAAACCGAGAGTTTCCTTGGCTGTTTGGGCTCATTGCCTGGCTGAAATGTCCACCCTCATTTCCTCTTTATTATCATGGTACATGGCAGCAGCTTTTATCAAGAATGTCTTGGTATATTTTTCTTCACTGGTTTTACCCATCATGAGATGTTTCTTGTGTGATACCTTGATAATGAGGCACCTTTTTATAGGCCATAAGTTGAACGAGCTGATACTATTTTTCACAAAGTGGCAGTATTGCTCTCTAATTACTGATAGATTTCAGCTGGTGTAATGACTCTCCATGGCTTTTTTTCATGTTTTCAATACTTGTTCCTGGTGTCATTTTTTTATTATTACACATCACTAAATTTATGGAGATCGATGCTTTGATTTGTTTGCATTGAATAGGGTGTTACTGACATTTTGTGAGAAACTAATGTCAACATCACCTTTTTAGAAATATTACTAAATTTACTTAGAAAATTGGTGACGCGTTCATTACCTACTTCAACCTGCTGTGTGTGTGTGTGTGTGTGTGTGTGTGTGTGTGCAATTTTACATACATATACTGCATATCTATATTAATAATAAATGTTATTTTTTTGGGGGGGGATGGGAAATGTAATGTGTTTTGTGTTCTAATCCTAAAAGCTAACTCAACCATGGAGAAACTTAAAAATAGCAAATCTTTCCAAACAATAGGTTGCACTGATTAGCAGTGACACTTGATAAAGGGATTGTCCACTTTTGGCATGGTTGACTATAGTCACTGTATGTGACTGCATATTTCCGAATCCTTCGCTTCGAGCGTGCACAATGCACACTGTCAGGATTCTCTGGTGCCTGCAGTGAGACTAGGTGGTCATCCTGGCCATATTCCGACTAGACAATACAAGGTGGTTATCCAGTCTATTCCAACTAGTCTTGCACTGCCTTACTCAATACACGTTGATAAAGTGAGGCCACACACGTCTAATCAGAATGTGCCTGGAAGCATGCATATTGCTTACTTACAGTCCTTTTTACTGTCTGGTCTTGTCATTGGCACTGGAGAATCCTGACTGATTATTCACAGGTCTGCACATAGAATTACTGAAGACGTTCAGTGCCAAACCTGGACAACCCCTTTTAGAGAAACTATTTAGTGCACCATAGTTCTTGTGATAAGGAACAGTTTACCCATTCAAATAAACTTTCCAAACCCCCCCCAATTAAGAAAATCTGGATTCTGATTGCTGGCAACGGACTGAATAATTTATCCATTTTGTTTTACATCACACAATGACAAATTCGGGCTCATGTTTGACTGGAATGAATTCCAGCACAAGGTTCTAGTTCGCAATTTCTGCACAGAACATTTTAATTCCATAATCGTCTACGTTTTGTCTTTCGTCTACTGTTCTTTCCAAGTTTTTGTATATCTGCATGTAGAAAAGGAGGTTCTATCAAACTAGTGTATAGAACATATATTGTAAGCCATTATTCTTATCCCATTGATACAATTTCATTATTCTTCAAATAATTTATTCTTATACCATAAAATGGTGCTTAACATGATTAATTTAAAACTGTTTGTAATGCATACTGGGAAAGAATACTATCTCGCTAGTTCCAGCTATTATAAATAGGACCCCAGTAAGTCAATTTCCAACCCTTTAATGAGCCTTGCTACATGGTCTGTTACCCACATAATATCCCCAGTCATGTGGTGAGACTCAAAGGATGGATCACTGATTTATAGGAAACGTTGCACTGTCAATGTGCGAGAACAAAATCCATTTTGTTTCTATAGTATTCATTGTCATGACCCTGGCTGTCATGGTTCCTGGAACATGGCTGGGGGAAGGGGCCCCCTTTCCGTGCCTTGATCATGGCACCTTTATCTTCAGGGCACTTCTGTTCATGCAGTGCCAGTTATAAATCTGCTCTGCAGTGTGCTGCTGGTCCCTTGTGAGTTCTGATCCTGCCTCCCACCCTGTTTAGATTCGTCCTCCCTGCCTCCCATTCTGACTGTGTCCACTGCCCCGCCTCCTGTCCTGCCTGTGTACGTTCTCTCTACCTCCCGTCCTGACTTTCCGTCCTCTCTGCTTTCTGTCCTGACCGCCTCCGTTCCTCTCTGACTCTCCTCCTCCCTCCTCTGTTGTTCTGTTCTCCTGTACTCCCTGCTATTACCTGCTCTCCTGGCTTCTGACTTCGGCTTGTCTATTTACTCTGGTGTCCACGCTCCCCCGGTCTTTGACGTTCCTTCTCGGTTCCTGACTCTGCTTTCCCTGGACTCTGTCGCAGTCTAACCCTTAGTACCTCCCTACCTAGCACTCTCCTGGTGTTCCAGCTCCCCCTGCTGGTTCATTACATCCATCTTGTCTCATAACTAATGATGTCAAAGGGTTCAGCTAACACTGATGGGCGGGGAAGTTTGACATTTCTGTTCACGACCCTACTGCTCTTATTGGTGCTTAGTTCAGAGGGACAAGGCCTTTGTCTGTGACCCTATATAAACTGGTCACATCTAATATATAAAGCTGAATGTGTGTGTGTGTGTGTGTGTGTGTGTATATGTCCGGGATTGGCATCTGCACCGTCGCAGCTACAGCCACAAAATTTTGCACACTCACTTGTCTGGACCCCGAGAGCGTCATAGGCTATGTTTTGAGGGGAAATTTTAACCCCGCGCTTTACAGTTATTCACCAAAAAACCTGCCTCCAATAAAGCGAATGGAGCTGGGAACCACAGTGCAGCCAGAACTTCAGAAGAATGCGCAGCCACGCCCTTATATGGAATGTTAGCATGTCACAATGCAGCCAGGGAAAGACACAGACAGGGTAAGAGACAGACACAAAGAGACAGACAAAGAGAGAGACTGACAGGGAATGAGAGGGAAAGAGAGAGACAGGTTAAGAGACAGACACAGACAGGTAAAGAGACAGACACAGACAAAGAGACAGAGACAGACACAGGGAAACAGACAGGGAAAGAGACAGACAGGGTAAGAGACAGACAAAGACAGGTAAAGAGACAGACAAAGAGACAGACACAGGGAAAGTGACAGAGGGAAAGAGGGAAAGAGACAGACAGGGAAAGAGAGGGAAAGAGACAGACAGGTAAAGAGACAGACAGGGAAAGTGACAGAGAGACAGAAACAGACAGGGAAAGCGATTGAGACAGACGGAGAAAGAGACAGAGACAGTCAGAGACAGACAGGGAAAGAGACAGACAGACAAAGAGAGAGAGAGACAGAGAGAGATATACATAGGGGGAGACAGACAGAGAATGGGAGAGAAACAGAGAGACAGTTACTATCCCGGGCAGCGCCGGGTGCTACAGCTAGTATACTAATAAAAGAGAATTCTTTGAGTACATCGTAGAAGTGTGTGCTATATTGATTTCCCAAGCGCTCTTAAAACAAATCTTATTAATTTGGTGTTTAAGAGGCATAGAAGGAGTGTATTTCACGCACAGTCAAGATATAGTTTGTTTTTTAGTTCTTGGCGAGAGCGAACTTACATACTTTGTTCTCTATGGAAATACAGACTACCATGTGCACTGATATAACTCTGGTTTTTATTTTCAAATGCTGTGAAATGTATGGTTATTCTTTAGCTCTTCCTTACCCATAATGGTTGCTTTTGATGATCGCCTTTGTTTACAGTGTTTTTACCCTTTTTTCTGCACAGTGGGATACAGTGCGATCCGGTTAGTTCAGTCTATATCTCTGTTTTGATATTACATTTCCCCTCTATTTCACTGATGACTTGGTAACATTACCATCATCTCAGATACAGTTGTTTGAAATCTAATCTCCAGCAGCATATACTGTTTTTTTTTCTTGTCCACTTTTTCTTGCTTCAGTTCTTAAAATTATGTTTTTGTTCCTTGTAGCCTAGTGCCTGCTCTAAAGACATCGCTGAAATGTATTTGTAGAGAAATAATTACTCATAAATCAGAACCTTATGATCACTGGTGGTTATTATCAAGAATAACATTGTATTACAAGAGCGCAGATGCCGTTGGGTCTCCAGCCTGTGTGTACGTGCTAGCTCCAATCAGATATAAATAATAGCGGTAATATAAAATGACATATTGGAGTGTATTTTCCTAGCAGCATACTACAGGGTGGTTGAACAATAAATAATAATAAAAAAAATAGCTCTATTAATACAATCATGTAGAATTGTAATATTTGTCAGGGTTGATATTAAATTGGATGGCACCCTTTGCTCCAATCGTCATTCGTACCTTCCTCTGGAATGCAATGTATCGAGATGAAAAGGTCCACCATTACTACAGTTTGTCATATATGTTGGTTTTTGTGTATTGGCCTTTTTATTACTTCATTTGACTTAGTATTCAAATTTATGGCAGTGTAGGTATCATAGCAGAAAGAATTTAAAAGTTGTTTAATTTTCTCACATAGGACAAAAAAACATAGGAAACAACACAATGTGCACTATAGGTGTGTTTCCCTCCTGATTACAATTCTCAATTAGATATGAGTAAACCCGAGGTCTGACTGCAGCTGTGAAGTTGAGCTTTATCATTTGTTGTTTCCCGTGTCTGTCGTACCTTCCCTTCTTGTTGTATTAGTGCAGCAGAGGGACTAGTGATCCTCACCTGTCAGCTCATTAGCCAGGGTTATTACAGGGTCTCTCAGGGCTTAAGGTATCCTTGCTCGGCAATAGGTGTGGAATCTGTATAGGGACTGGCTAGGAGTGCAGGGTGAAGCTGAAGGCGAGTGCAGGAGGTGTCCCTTCATCTCTCTTCCTAGCACCAGGGCCCACCATTGTTTAAGTGTCCTCGATGTACCTCTTGTTTGCTGTGCTGAAACCCCTGTTTGTTGTGTGTTTCACCGTGCTCCGGACATTCCCCAAGTCAGTGTGTGACAGTAACTGATATAACGCAGCTAACGTAACCTTCAATGTATCTGTATATGAGAAGACCATCAAATGTCCAGATGGTGGGGTTAATGAAAGATAAATACGCCTTTTATTTTTAGCAGTCACTGGCAAGTCCACCTTGCGGATTACATCTGTTGCAGGGTATCACATTTCATTCTTTGTGTCAGGCCAGATCTATTCATTTATTCTCTTCTGCATTTCATTGACCCTGGGTTCAAATCCCACCAAGGACAACATCTGTAAGGAGTTTGTATGTTCTCCCCGTGTTTGCGTGGGTTTCCTCTGGGTTCTCCGGTTTCCTCCCACACTCCAAAACCTACAGATAGGGAACCTAGATTGTGAGCCCCAATGGGGACAGTGTTGCCATTGTATGTAAAGCGCTGTGGAATTAATAGTGCTATATACAGTAAATGAACAAATATTATTATTATTATTATTACTTCCCAATGATCAGAAATGCCAGTTACAATGCCATAGTATCATGTGCAAAAACAACAAAGACCCCCATCCTTCACAGAAGAAACAGAAATTGATGGCCATGTTCCCACCTGCAAACAAGTTGCATTTTTTTTTCACGTTTTCTGAAGATGCCCACCTCAAAATACATATTTTTAAATTTCCCCCTTGTAGCAGTGGATACGGCTTTCATGGTGTTTGGGCTGATTTTCTGCGCTTTCCTTTCTGGGCAGTCCGTGTCACTGATGAAGGCCTATTGTATGCAATACAAAATCTTAAATATTTGTATCCAATCACAAATAAATAATCCAATTATGCTTTTGAGTGCCAAGTCCTACATGTATTGCATTACAGGACTGGATCCTTCTTGGGCGTCTGTATGCCAGAAGTGCCGTGTTTTACTCTACTTAGTATTTAAAAACACAGTGGACATGAGCTTCACGAAATCACGATTACTTTGCTAAGACCTGTTAAACACACAGGATTTTCTGCCGAAAATACAGCAGCAATTACGCTATGGGGGTATGGAAACCTGGCCTGAAAGAAAATACATTTTAGTGGTTGGTTTGGTGATAGCAACTGTCTTTACAGTCACACACTGTTTTCCATGCCCATGTTGCTCTGGTATTGTAAATGTGCAGAGAAATGAGTTAAACTGTGCTGCCATAATAATAACAATAATGGACTGGATCCTTTGTCTGTGATTTAATATAGTCAACGCGTTTCACAGAAATGCCTTCTCCTTCATCAGGACAAAATCATAATTTAAGATGAGCGAACCTAAGGTTCGAGGTTCGGGTTCTGAAACCAACTTCCAAAAAAAACAAGTTCGGGTTCATAGATCGAGTGAATTACGAGTATGAACCACTCAAATCGAGCAGCACTGTGCTTGGGTATGAGTGATGCTCAGTCCTGTGAGAGCCACTTGCAGTGTTTGAATGACTTGCATTTGGGGTAAAATCAGTGTGATCAGATGCAGTGCCCTGCTTATGGCTGGCAGCATGTGGGTGGAACCACGAAATGACAAATTATAGACTTCCATTGAGATTCGGATCAAGTCGGGGTCAAAAACAGAACTTTTTTTTAAGATTTGAATGTACCTGATGTACCGAACTTCCAAAGGATCACTAATCTCTAGTCACAATGTCCTGGTAATGTGATTTTGTCCTGATAGCGGTATTTCTCTGAAATACATTTGTAGCACCCAGGGGGCAGGGGTGGTCAGGCACGGGAGTCTCACGTACCTGTATTACTCATCACCGGGTTGGTGTGATCATCTGGGATGTCGCGGTGGCCTGCCCGCCTTCGTGCCCCGAGGTGTACACCAATAAGGAGGGAAGATGATGGGGGTAGGAGTAGAAAGATTGTCGTGATGCCACCTGTGGTATGCGGCCAGGGAATCAGCCGCTGCTGCTGTCGCTGTCCTCCGGGGCAGATGATAACAGTAGCCAGAGATGGTATCGCTCCCCACAGGTGGGGAGGATGATGAGGAGTAGTGATGGCCTTTAGCGCCGGGGCGCCGGCGCCAGTAACAAAGGGTCCAAACCAGTTGCTGTGGTTCCAGGTGGTTTTACTCAGTCTTTAGTGCCGCTTGCCCAGTTAATAGCAGTCTCCTGCTGTGATGGGCTCCGTTGAACACGGATCCTTTCAAAGTTCAGTCCGGTGTGTTGCTCGGTGAGTCCCTTCCTCCTAGCGCCATGTGTTTTGGATCGCCGTGGCTTAAAACTTCTTGGAGACCCCAGTTCGTCTCGAGTAGTACTCTTGTCCCTATTAACAGGTACCGCAGCTCCGCTGTGGGACCTGACTCAGTCCAAGGCCCCGGATCCTCTCTGGTACTGTGCTTTCGGTCTCTTTGTGGCCAGGGAAGCTTGAAACCTCCCTGTCCTGGCAGAATCTTGAAAACTAACCTGGAGTATAATCTTTCCTAGGGTCCTGCACCCTGAGTTTGGTGCCGATTTTGAGGGAGCAGTGTTATTCTCTCTTCGGCAACCGCTTGAACTCATGTGTCCCACCAACGCACCAGTGAGACACATCTGCTCCTTTCCTCTCCTGCCAGAAAACTCTCCTAAACTGTTATGTTGACTCCTAACTCCTCCTAAGTGGCTGCCCTTCCCCGGGTCCCTGTCACTAGTGGGTGGTGCCCCCCATGTTTGAAGGCAGCCTTACGACACTACCCTAGCCCGATCCCCATTGGGGAGGGCAACCTGGTTGTGTATTTGAGTGTTTAAGTGGTGAAACTAGTACCAACCTCTTCAGGATCCGGGTGTAGCTTTACACCTTAAGTCAGGTGCAATACTCTGTGGCGACTGAAGCCTCAGGGGCGCCACACATTGAACAATAAATCACTAACAAAGGATCCTGTTCATTATCATCATTACGGCATCGCAGTTTAACCCCTTTCTCTTCACATTTCCAGTACTTTTACCTTGTGGGTATATGGCAGGCGTATATACTTCTATAGTAGTTGTGACTCTCATGATGAATCTTTCCACCTCACTTTACATCATGTTATCTTGGATAAGACCCTATTTGCACATTTGTCTCTCCAGTATTTTATTTAGTTTCGTGTTGCTCTAGGGACACTCTGACCGGCATTGTGATCAGTGCTTGTCCGAAAACACAATTTTGTATTGAACAAAAGATGAGCTTAATAACGATCTGCTCCTTGTAGATAATTCAGTGTTGGATTAAGGACCACTTGAAAATAAAGGTAATCAAGAATTCTCATTCAAAATGACAGAAATCCACTAGTCACCCAAGGGAAGCTACAAGCCAAGTCTACAAAAATAGGAGTTGTACCGCCAAAGGCATAACTGTAAATCAATTGTATTGGACTTCCAGTTGATCAACGCATAGTCTACTCTAATCTGTTTAACGAACAATCCTCAGCTCAGCCTCAAGACATGGCAATGACGTAGGGAACGGCAACGTAGGGGACACGACTGCAGTCAATAATCTCCTTGTGGAACCACAACATCCACACAGAGTTCCAGATAGTATTTTTGTAGGTAATCTCCAGAAACCTTTTATTTCTGAAGAATTTTTTGAAAATATACCTTTTATAGGATCAGTCTTAGTTTTAGCACAGGAATATGCGCTCACAATAATGTTTTTAAAGAGGAGAATAAAGGCCGCTTTACACGAATCCTAGCGATCGCACCCGCCCCCGTCGTTTGTGCGTCACGGGCAAATCGCTGGCCGTGGCGAACAATATCGCTAGGACGCGTCAAACGGACTTACCTTCTTAGCAACGTCGCTGTGGGCGGCGAACAACCTCTTTTTTAAGGGGGCGGTTCGTGCGGCGTCACAACTACGTCAATCAGCGGGCCACCAATAGAAGCGGAGGGGCGGAGAGCAGCCGCATTCACCTCACTCCCACCTCATTGCCAGATGACGCAGGAACGCTGTTGTTCGTCATTCCCGGGGTGTCACACGTAGCGATGTGTGCTGCCTCAGGAGCGACGAACAACCTGCGTCCCAAACGAGCAACGATATTTTGAAAATGAACGGTGTGTCAACGATCAACGATTAGGTGAGTATTTCTGATAGTTAGCGGTCGCTCGTAGGTGTCACACGCAACGACGTCGCTAACAAGGCCGGATGTGTGTCATGAATTCTGTGACCCCATTAACATCTTGTTAGCGATGTCGTTGCGCGTAAAGCGGCCTTAAGACTCAGGCTTAAAAATAGCACGTTCCATGTTCCGTCATGTCAACATGCATTTAAGGAAATAGCGGTTCTCTTCACTTGCCTAACATCACTGATATTTCATGAACGGCCTACATTTAATTTCTTCCTGTAGTACAGGTTCTATACATAAGTAACATCGTGTTTTAAATTGAATCCATGATTGAAATGCATGTCATCTACACTGACAGAACACATCGCATGAAGTCAGTAACAGCTGTAGATTCGCTTCATCTTGGGCCTTCAGGGGCATATTTATCAACCGGTGTAAATTTAAGGCAGTCACAACAATTCACTTCACGACTCTTCTAGCTGCAAAGTGATTTGCAGTCTGCATGTATTTATAAAGCAATTGCCGGATGAAGGCAGTCACGGGCCAAACCAGATGGTCCAATTGGTCTTTAAAGGCTGTCGGTAATCTATGTCACGGGATCATTAAAGGGAATGATGTGACAGAGGAGATGAGCTGTTGGTGTATAGCAGACAAAGGTAGGCAAGGAATAAGGTAAAATACCAACACGCTACAAAAAAAAATGTTCTAACTAAACAAAAAAGACACAAGAACACACACTCTCGGCATATCTAAAATAATTAAGGCTGAGCCTCCACGGCAATGTTGGCCACAATACAGCTGTGTGCTGCTGATAAAGTGTGATGTGTAGTATAATGCTAGGGAATGGGTCAAACTATGACCCACAAATTACCCTTGATAGGCAAGTCTTAAAAAGTCAGAACTAGTTGGATTTTTTTTATAGACTTTCTTGTCGTAGTACTTTACAGGTTACAATGCAACCTCATTGATTTTCATTATGCTGGGATGTACCAGAAGCATATAGCAATCTTTGCCAAAGGGATCGGTATCGCGTCCAATGTTGATATGCAGCGCCATCCCAAAGAAGATGAGGTGGGAGGAAGCCATGATCAGGGTTCTCAGTGTTTTGGACACAGCGTGTACAAGGACTGTGCTTGTTTATCCCACAGCAAAAACTGACCACCAGTGCGGCCTCCCAAGCAGCAGCATGTCAATTCTTTGCTGTGGAGATGCAAGCATTCTCTGCAGGGAGAACACAGCGAGAGATCGCAACTGCCCGAGCCCAGATCATGGGCACAAGCAGCTGTGGTGTCTTGAGGAGGAGACTTGAGGCCCCACAGGTCAGGTAAACCATGATGGCTGGCAAATCACAGTGAGTGAGTTTTGTTTGAAGACCTATCTTTGTCCTATCAACTCTCGGGGGGGGACTATTTATATTCTCCATTCACCAGCCTTTGCTGCTGGCTATATTTTCTAGGTGGATATTTGCTAAGGAGTTCCAGCCCTGCTGCTAAGGGATTTTGCCTAAGAATGAGAAAAGTGTTGTGTGTCTGTTTTCTCTTTTGCCTTACCTACACCTTTCTTCTGTTCTCTGTTAGGCTGGTAGGAGGTTTTCCTTTGGCTCCATTCATTATTCTCCTTTTCCCCTTGTGCACGTGCTGTCTGTTTTCTCACCTTGGGTTTCTGTCTACCCCGACACACTTCCTTATCCTAGTTAGTTGTGCATATAGACCTTTCCTCTGTTTCCTCAGGAAGAGTGAGAAACTGCTCGATGGCCTTTTAGAGAGTCCGGTATGAGCTGTGATTTCTAGTCGTGCAGTTAGGAAATTCTAGTCTGTAGAGGAACCAGTAGAGTGTGTGTGACTACAGGGTGATAGGCTATACTTCCCTCTTTACCCGTGTTGGAGCATACACGTGCATAATAGCAATCTAGTGTAGATGCCTTATTCAAAATCACTTACAAGTACACAAGTGACATCCAATGCACTTGGATTAATTCTTGCAAGTGTATTAATATACCCTCAGTGCACACTGAGCCTGATTTTCATTTTACTTCTTAGGCTAGTTTCACACTTGTGTTGGGCGAAATCCGCTGGCTCCGTTGCTGCGTCGTTTTGACGCATCCGTTATTTTTGTAGTGTCAACGGATGCAACGGATCCATTATTTCACAGGAATCCGTTAGCTGATTCCTGTGAAATAACGCACCGTTGCATCCGTTTGGCATCCGTTAGGCGGCCGTCTAACGGAATCCGTCGGCTCTGTTTTTTTTCTTTTTTCATTTTTTTTCATTCTGGGCATGCTCAGTAGAAATTAGCACAATCCAGCAGCGGATTCCGTTGTTAAGCACTTAGCAACGGAATCCGCTACCATAGGGAAACATTGAAAATTTTAACGGAAGCAACGGAATCCGCTGGTCGGCGACATTTTGACGCAAGCATTTAACGTTACATTCAGCGTTGCTTCCGCTCGGCGGAAGCAACGGAGCGTCGGCCAACGGAAGCAACGCAGACACTTTTGGCTCAATCCGTCATCAATGCAAATCTATGGGAAACAGCGGAATCCGTTAACGGATTCCGCTGTTTCCCAAGACAGCGGATTGCGCAAAAAAAAAACAACAACGCAAGTGTGAAAGTACCCTTAAGTAGATTTGTCATGACTGGCACATCAGATGCCTAAAATAAGGTATTATTTTAATTTGGGAACAAGTGCCTAAATAGTCTTACCACTTATTCCATATGTAAAATTTGCTGACCGATCCTCTTTAACCATCAATCTCACTGTATCGTAGATACATAGATGATCTCTAGACATTACTGCAGGATATGATGCAGATATATAATAAAAATAAATAGGTATGTCATGTTAATATGTGTGAATATTACTATGTTCCCTACTGCTCTGTTTAATGTGAACTAATAAAATGACATTGCCCATAATATATGATGAAAAAAGAAATCAGACTTAGGTCATTCTTGACTCAACTGGAGTTCGTAAGAAATATGTTGGCTAATGTCTCTCTCTATGGGATGGCTGATGACTTCAAGATCTTTGATCTGTAGCTATAGAGTCTCGACTTAGATTCATCAGCTAATTAGCTGAAATACCGTACATCTTTTCTCCAGGAGTCTGTGAAATTTATAACTCCAATTAGAAATTATCTTTGGGTCAGTGATGGCTGATTATTTTTTATGCTTTGAAAATCGTGCAGTAATTTAACTGAATAACAGATTAAGGAGTTTGGGCGATTACTTATTATTTTATGTTACAGAGAATTAGATTGTATAATATGAATATTTTGGCAAAATTAATATTTGTACATCTGAAGGATATTTGCTATGTACGATACTTCTGCCGCATGTTCATTCAATTTATCATAATGTGCTATTCTTTTTATATTTTTATTTTTTGGAATTTTTAGTGGACCAAAGTAAGACAAAGAAATTCAGATGACCACAGATAGAGAATAAATGACGGTTCTAGGCCTCTTTACAAAATATCTGATTTTAAGCACTGATGGATATATAATATGTGTATATATATATATTTTTTTTAATAAAAGGATCACGTTTAAAAAAATGAAATAGGGAATCTTTCTTTTACAGATCTTCGCATTGTCCTCACTAGTGATGAGTGGGCACTACCATGCTCGGGTGCTCAGTCTTCATAACTAGTGATGAGCGTGCACTACTGTGCTCAGTACTCGAAACTAGTGATTAACGGCCACAACCATGCTCGGTAACTAGTGATGAGTGAGCACTACCATCATCGAGTGCTCAGTACTCGTAACTAGTGATGAGTGGCCACTACCATGCTCGGGTGATCGTTACTTGTAATGAGTAGTTGGACATTCAAACATTCAAGAGGTGAATAAAGCAATTAAATTAAATGTATTTGAGTGCCAGGCTATCTTCTTGCTCAATTGGGTGCGACTTGAGTACCCGAGCATATTGGAGGTCAATGGGGAACTGAAGCCTTTTTCCTGGAAATCTTCCTGAAAAATGTTTGAATTCCCCCATTGACTTCTATTATACTCGGGTACTCAAGTCACGCCCATCCGAGCATCCAACTGCTCTTAATGAGTATGTAGCACCCGAGCATGGTAGTGGTCGCTCATCACTATCACTAATCCTGGTATATTTGTCTTGTACATTGGGGAAAAAAAGTATTTAGTCAGCCACCAATTGTGCAAGTTCTCCTACTTAAAAAGATGAGAGAGGCCTGTAATTGACATCATAGGTGACCACAACTATGAGAGACAAAATGAGAAAACAAATCCAGAAAATCACATTGTCTTGATTTGGCAAGATTTTTTTTTTTGCACATTATGGTGTAAAATAAGTTTGGTCAATAACAAAAGTTCATCTTAATATTTTGTTGTATATCCTTTGTTGGTAATGACAGAAGTTAAACGTTTTCTGTAAGTCTTCACAAGGTTGGCACACACTGTTGGTGGTATGTTGGCCCATTCCTCCATGCAAATCTCCTCTAGAGCAGTGATGTTTTGGGCCTGTCGCTGGGCAACACAGACTTTCAACTCCTTCCAAAGGTTTTCAATGGGGTTGAGGTCTGGAGACTGGCTAGGCTACTCCAGGGCCTTCATATGCTTCTTACGAAGCCACTCCATCATTGCCCTGGTGATGTGCTTGGAATCATTATCATGCTAAAAGACCCAGCCATGTTTCATCTTCAATGCCCTTGCTGATGGAAGGAGGTTTGCACTCAAAATGTAGCCACACCCATGCTTCACAGTAGGTATGGTGTTCTTTGAATGCAACTCAGCATTCTGTCAACTCCAAACATTACAAGTTGTGTGTCTACCAAACAGTTCTACTTTGGTTTAATCAGACCTTATGACATTCTCCCAATACTCTTCTGGATAATCCAAATGCTCCCTAGCAAATTTCAGACGGGCCCGGACATGTACTGACTTAAGCAGGGGAACACGACTGGCACTGCAGGATCAGAGTCTCTGACGGCATAGTCTGTTACTGATGGTACCCTTTGTTATGGTCGTCCCAGCTCTATGCAGGTCATTCACTAGGTGTGTCCCCCCCCCCCCCCCCCTCCCGTGTGATTCTGGGATTTTTGCTCACCGTCCTTGTGATCACTTTGACCCCATGGGGTGAGATCTTGCGTGGAGCCCCAGATCGAGGGACATTATCAGTAGTCTTGTATGTCTTCCATTTTCTTACTATCTTTCCCGCAGTTGATTTCATCACACCAAGCTGCATGTCTATTGCAGATTCAGTCTTCCCAGCATGCCGCAGGGCTACAATTTTGTTTCTGGTGTCCTTCAATAGCTCTTTGGTCTTCACCATAGAGGAGTTTCGAGTGTGACTGTTTGAGGTTGTGGACAGGTGCCTATTATACTGATAAGTTCTAGTAGGTTACATTACTACAGGTAATGAGTGGAGGACAGAGGAGCCTCTTAAAGAAGAAGTTACATTCCTGTGAGAGACAGACATTTTGCAAGTTTTTAGATGACTTAAATACTTATTTACATACTTTCCACCATAATTTGAAGAAAAAAAAATAAAAATCTTGCCAAATTAGAGGTGACTTTCTAGATTTGTTTTCTCATTTTGTCCCTTATAGTTGTGGTCTACCTCCGATGTCAATTACAGGCCTCTCTCATCTTTTTAAGTGGGAGAACTTGCACACTTGGTGGCTGACTAAATACTTTTCTTTCCCACTGTACTATAATGAAAATGGGTAAAATAATAGACCATTCAGTAACATTTTGATATTTGTCTCCGCTGTTTGCACAATTCTGGGAAAAGGCATTGGAGAACAGAAGCCTGAATTTATCTCCTTTTTATTCTTTTACGCTGTATTGTAGTCTATAGGGATGCAACTCGCTAGTGTTTTATAAAAGCCCAACTCAAAAGATAGAAACAAAGGTCTTTTGGGGCAAAGTCTTTAAGGCAAAAAGGCTGCCTCGAGGAAAAGAGTTAATAGATCATTATAATCATAGTAAACATCTACTCAGGAAAACATGAGACATAGAAGAACCGAGGCTGAAAAAGACACCGGCTTTATGGAGCACGTCGTACAATGCTGAATGTCGCCTAATAAATACACCCTTTTGTTTTAAAAATACACACAAGGAACTGGATTTTGTTCAGCTCTGGGGCATGCAGGCTTGAGTGGCAGCTGAGCAATTGGCCCGCAGGCTGGTTTGATTTTAATGATTTGGATCAACGTCGGAAGCCAGTCATCCACCACAGAGGTCAGTGCAGCAAAGTCTGAGGCTGTTAAATAAGGAAACAGAGCTGTCATTCTCTGTTGTGTTTCACAGTGGAAGCGGGTGATTTCAAGAGGCAAAATCATGATTGACAGTCAGGCTTCCCTTGAGGTTCTGCATCAGATGAGGTCTCGTAGTTCCAAAAGTCATGCTGAAATTAAAAAAAAAAATGGGGAGCTAGTCACGGTTTTTAGAATTTTTTTTTTAGGGGGATATTACATTTAATTGGACAATACCTCAAAATATATTTTGATAAAGACTCTGTGTGGCAGCGGCAGTGTTTTTTGTACTACAACTTGCTTTAGTGTTTTTGAATTATTGGCTTTTCACGCAAAAGGGGTTATCTTTAAAAATGAAAAATTCAACGGGCATATAAGTTACCGTATTTTTCGCTTTATAACACGTACCTGATTATAAGACGCACCCCCAAATTTGGTGAAGGAAAAGAGATTTTTTTTTTAAAGTTTAATGGGGTCTGTCTTATAATGCCATTGTCAGTCTAACAAATCATATAGGGTATATGTCTCTTATAGTCCCCCATCCTATAATTAGCCCCCTTAATCTGGATATGGCCCCCTTATATAGAATATAGCCCCCTTGTGCTGGCACATGTCCCCCTGTGCTGGCACAAGTCTCCTATAGCTGGCACAGGTCTCCTATAGCTGGCACACATCCCATATTGCTGGCACAGGTCTCCTATAGCTGGCACACATCCCATATTGCTGGCACAGGTCTCCTATAGCTGGCACACATCCCATATTGCTGGCACAGGTCTCCTATAGCTGGCACACATCCCATATTGCTGGCACAGGTCTCCTATAGCTGGCGCACATCCCATATTGCTGGCACAGGTCTCCTATAGCTGGCACACATCCAATGCAGCTGGCACAGGTCTCCTATTGCTGGCACACATCTAATACAGCTGGCACAGGTCTCCTATAGCTGGCACACATCCCATACAGGTGGAACAGGTCTCCTATTGCTGGCACACATCCAATACAGCTGGAACAGGTCTCCTATTGCTGGCACACATACTATACAGGTGGCAAAGGTCTCCTATTGTTGGCACACATCCCATACAGGTGGCACAGGTCTCCTATTGCTGGCACACATCCCAGTGTGTTAGAAATGACCCCCATGCTGCTGTCCATAGTAAAATAAACACTTTACCTTCTCCAGCGCTGTAATCCCTCGTGTCGCCCTCCGTGCTGCTCAGCTCCTGCCCTTCCTGGTTCTCGGTGACGGTCATGTGATCGGCACAGCAGAGTGACATGATCTCTGCGTGCCTGATCACAGCATCAGCAGTGAGATCGAGGAGACACCGGGAGACACGCTGGAGGAGGTAAGTAAAGCTTTCTTATTTTAGGATGAGCAGCAGCATGGGAGCCATATCTAAAACGGGGGGGTGTGACCATGTGCGATCAAAGGGGGGCGCAGGCACATATAATATGCGCTGCTCCCCCAGCCCATCGCCGCTGTGCGGTTTCAGCACCACGGTGATGGACAGCGGCTGTGCATATTATATGAGCGGGAGCAGGAGATCTCCTGCTGTCTCCTGCAGCCTTCACAAGCATCTACCAGGTTCACCAGCCCCCCCAGCAGCCCCCAGCACGGCTCCAGAGTTGCCCCCACCTCCCCTGGACTTGTATATTCGGATTATAAGACGCACCCCCTACTTTCCCCCAGAATTTGGGGGAACAAAAGTGCGTCTTATAAAGCGAAAAATACGGTAAATATCATAGGAAAGTTTACAATTTTCTTTTGTCAAAATAGTGAACAACAGGACTCATTAAAGTGATTTGCTCGTAATTTTCTAAATTTGCCTGAGTGTAGGTATTGTGAGCGAAATACACCCCTTCTATGCCATTGGAACTCCAAATTAATAAGATTTCTTTTACAAGCGTTTGGGAAACCAATACAGCACACACGCTCTGTGGTGTACTGAACGTTTCTGCTTTAAATACAAAAGAACAATCAAAGTTCAGCTCACCCCTTTTGAATGTATACTGAGTCATACTGCCAGGAATATGAGGGGGGGGGGGGGGGGCACGAAAAACTTGCGGTAAATACAAAAGGTAAATACAGACTTGATAGCATCATTTGACAAAGGCTACAATATGTAGCTGACACGCGTAGCACTGTCAACATTGTTTCTACATGCTGCAAATTTTTGCATGGAGATATTGTACATCATTCACTTTTTAACGAACAGCAATAAACAAGTTGGAAATTTATCCTGAGTGGTGGCTGATATACTCCGAAGCGCCGGATTTTCCTTTTCTTCCTATGAACGTTTCTGCTTTCTTACATCATGTGATCAGTTTATATAGTATCCCAAACAAAGAAATAACTATGCACCAATAAGAGCCGCAGGGGTGTGTGTAAAAATGTGAAACTTCCCCGCCCATCAGTGTTAGCTGAGCCCTATGACATCATTCAAGACAAGATGATTTCTATAAGAACAAAATGGATTGTATTCTCTCAGAGTACCAGTGTAAAATAAAGAAATTAATGTTACTTACTATTTAAGTCCCCAATTCGCACCAGTGTTGGTAGGTAAAACATTTCTTTGTTGTATAATTAACCCTGCACATAAGTACATTTTGAAAAAGTGATGGGAATTTTTTTAAGTAAGCGTTTGATGCTCAAGTGCTTGGTACTCATTTAGAGTATATTGGAAGTCAATGGGAAACTCAAGCATTTTTCCAGATTTTCCGGGAAAAATGCTCGAATTTCCCATAGACTTCCGTTATACTCTAAACAAGTACTGAGCATCAAAATGTTCGTTACGCTTACTGAGCAGTTCATCACTAGTCAGTATCCTCCATTGGGTAACGTATATTCCATTACAAAAGACATTATTTAACTATGAACAGCCTAAATTAGCTGTCACATTTAAATATCCAAATCCTAACGTTCTTTCGAACTGAAAGAAAAGCTTACATCATTTGTCCTTTCAGCATATGACATTCATACGTCTCCTATCCCATCACGACTACTGCATTGCCATCCTATGTGGCCTACCAATGAACAGACTGGCATTTCTCTAAGGTGGTCCATGCACATTAGATAGCTGTCAGCTGAATGTTGCTTTGGCCGACAGCACTCTCAACCTACACCCCAGACACAGGAGCACTTGCTCAACCGAGTGCGGCTGTGTTCCCTACGAGAAAGCCGCCAAGTGACACTCTAGCTGGTGAATTATCTCGAGGACAGCAATGTGATCAGCAGTCTGAAATCAGACATGCACGGTCGACAGCTCTCCTGACCATCAGTCGGCCGGCGCCTCAAACGCATTAAACCGTAGGTGGAACCCATCGATATTGGCAGATTCAGTCGATTTTGGTCAAATCTGTATGAGAGCTCTAACACTCAACCCCTGATCCACTTTTTTTTTTATCAAGATCTAGATAATACCCGGCTGTAACCTCCACTATTTCATTACCGTACCATTTCTACTTCATAAACTTTTGCATTTGAGGATTTCCTATGATTTCTGCTCGGGATATTTTCGACTCTGATTCCAAGCATCCAAAACTACAAGTTACCTCTTTGAAAAATGTTATAACTTGACCTAAAGGGCGCTTTACACGCAGCGACATTGCTAGCGATGTCGCTGGTGAAAGCACCCGCCCCCGTCGGTTGTGCGTCACGGGCAAATCGCTGTCCGTGGCGCACAACATCGCTAAACTCAGTCACACGGACTTACCTACCTAGCGACGTCGCTGTGGCCAGCGAACCGCCTCCTTTCTAAGGGGGCGGTTCGTGCGGCGTCACAGCGGCGTCACTAAGCGGCCACCCAACAGAAGTGGAGGAGCGGAGATGAGCGGCCGAAACATCCCACCCACCTCTTTCCTTCCTCGTTGCCGGCGGCCGCAGGTAAGGTGTTGTTCCTCATTCCTGCGGTGTCACACGTAGCGATGTGTGCTGCCGCAGGAATGACGAACAACCTGCATCCTGCAACAGCAACGATATTTGGGATTTCAACGACGTGTCAATTATCAGGTAAGTAATTTTGATCGTTAACGGTCGCTTGTAGGTGTCACACGCTACGACGTCGCTAACGAGGCCAGATCTGCGTCACGAATTCCGTGACCCCAACGACTTCTTGTTACCGATGTCGCAGCGTGTGAAGCCCGCTTCAGGCTTCCTCCGTACAACTGCTTTACCAATGTTATCTACAGTAAAACTGAAAAGGCGGCAACTGCTTTCCTTGTTGCTTAACTATTGTATTTATCACTTAATCCTTGTAGTTGGTGATCTTATAAGAACTAGCAAAAATCGTGTTGTGGATTCCTTCTTTTATATACATATAAAATTTTCCTTAAGAGTAAATGAGTTCAAAGACTAAAGTCGTTAGTTATATATAAATAAAGAAATACTCACCTTCTTGTTCATCGCTGACACGTCACTCATTTTCTAAAAATCGAACGTCCAGTTGTTCATTGTTCCCGAGGCAGCACACATCGCTACGTGTGACACCCCGGGAACGATGAACTGCAGCTTACCTGCGGCCGCTGCCAATGCGGAAGGAAGGAGGTGGGCGGGATGTTTACATCCCGCTCATCTCCGACCCTCCGCTTCTATTGGCCGGCCGCTGTGTGATGTCGCTGTGATGCCGAGCGTCCCTCCCCCTTCAGGAAGTGGATGTTCGCCGCCCACAGCGAGGTCGTTTGGAAGGTAAGTACGTGTGACGGGGGTTTACGAGTTTGTGCGACACGGTCAAGAAATTGCCCGTATCGCACAAACGATGGGGGCGGGTGCAATCGCACATGCGATCGCTGGCCAAATCGACGCGTGTAAAGCAGCCTTTACACTTTCTGTCATTGCATCTAAACTAAGGATGGCGTATCACAATGGTTTTGACAAATCTTATTGAATGCTCCTGCGACTAGTCCATGCCCTATTCGTATTAGTGAATAGGGTTATACAGGGCTGGTTAGGGAGGGAATTTGGACATACAGGTATCAATGGTGCTGCATTGGTGCAATGGCGGCCATAGGGGACCTGACAGGATCCCTTTAAGACACTAGGCCAGTGTAATGGTTACAGCACAGTTTAGACATAGTATAAAATCTTTTGCACTGTTGCAGTTTTCTGTAAAATCTCCTGCTGGATGAATCTGTCTTAGGTAAGAAGGAAACCAGATGGTATTTTTCTTTGTGCAGATGTTTAGGTATTAAACAAATATGAGGATAATCCTGGAATCAGAACTTGTTAAACACAAATTAAGAGATTTGAGATCAGTGCGATATAATAAAGAAATAAAATACCAAGCTGGCGAAACCTTTTGTACCAGAAGTTCTGCAGAACAACATTAAAAAAGACTTCAATAGAATATACAGAACTTAATTTAACAAAAAAGGATCAAAATCCAATTTTATATTTTTCTTCTTTTTTTTTTTAAATTAACATTTGTATTGATTTATTACAGTAATTTAACAAAGCCACACGGACAGAAGAGGTTGGAAAACTGATACAAACAGAGACAAGAGTCGGGTGCCACCTTGTAAAAAATAAAGGGGGAGGGTGAGAAGACTTCATTACTCTAAGAACTCCATTCTTCATTTTTTTTAATATAGAAATGTAACTTGAATACATTTTGTATTAGGGTTGCTTGCCCTATTTTGATGCTCAATACTGAGAAATACAGGCAGATACTTGTAATGCTGCGTCCCTGCCTCTCCACTCCTGCAGGGACGCGCTCTGACTCACCGCTGCGGCCAGCTCCCATGGTGCCTAGAGTCAGTGTTCGCTCCTCAACATGGGTTCTTCTGCCGCCCACCTCCCAGAGTCTGAGCGCGCTTAACAGGACCTCAGGCAGCACTCCTATCGCTGAGAGACACTTGGTATTTAAGGCAATCTCCCACTAGGGGAGTTGCCTGTTCACGCCATAGATCCTGTTAGTCAGTTGATTCTGGCTAGTCAGTTGTCAAATCACCTGTCCCAGTCTGGTCCTGTCCTGCCTATACCTGGCTACCAGCCTGTCTTGCCTGTTGGCACCTAGGTCCAGCCTGTCCTGCCCATACCTGGCTACCAACCCATCCTGCCTGTTGGCACCTGGTTCCAGTCCTGTCCTACCTGTACCTGGCTATCAGCCCGTCCTGCCAGTTGTCACCTGGTTCCCATCCCGTCCTGCCTATACCTGGACTCTGCCTGCCCTGTTGGTACTAGAGACTCTGCCTGCCCATCCTGCCCTGGCCGTGCCATCTGCCTTGTTAGTATAAAGCTGAGGACAAAAGAGCACAAATAGGGTCTTATCAGATATTACAGTGCAGTGTACACGATATTACACTCACCTATTAGGGTTGTGATAGTCTCAACCCCTATGAAGCTTAAGGCCGCTTTACATGCTGCGATATCGGTACCGATATCGCTAGCGTGCATTCCCGCCCCCATCGGTTGTGCGAAACGGGCAAATCGCTGCCCGTGTCGCACAACATCGCCCAGACCCGTCACACGGACTTACCTGCCTAGCGACGTCGCTGTGACCGGCGAACTTTCTAAGGGGGCGGTCCGTGCGGCGTCACAGCGACGTCACTGAGCCGCCGGCCAATAGAAGCGGAGGGGCGGAGATGAGCGGGAAGTAACATCCCGCCCACCTCCTTCCTTCCGCATAGCGGCCGGGAGGCAGGTAAGGAGAGCTTCCTCGTTCCTGCGGCGTCACACATAGCGATGTGTGCTGCCGCAGGAACGAGGAACAACTTCGTTACTGCTGCAGTAACGATATTTGAGAATGGACCCCCATGTCACCGATGAGCGATTTTGCACGTTTTTGCGACGATGCAAAATCGCTCATAGGTGTCACACACACAACAACATCGCTAATGCAGCCGGATGTGCGTCACAAATTCCGTGACCCCAACGACATAGCATTAGCGATGTCATAGTGTGTAAAGCCCGCTTTAAGGTAATGGCAGCTGCCGCAGCCCCATGTGGGTTAACCTTCAGTGTGGGAGAGGAGAAACTGGGTTAATGCCATGCTGCTACTGAATGAAAATACTGCTGATTATTAATAAAACTTCTTATTTCATAGGTCTACGTGTTTCAGGGATCAAGTCCCCTTCTTCAGGACAAGAAAGAAAAATCAACAAGAATATTGATATTGTTGATTTTTTCTTTCTTGTTTTGAAGAAGAGGCCTTGATTCCTGAAACGCGTAGACCTATGAAATAAAAGAAATTTTATTAATAATCTACAGTATTTTCATTAGGCAGCAGTGCAGCACTGAAATTTGCCTTGTTAGTGACTTTGCCTGCCAGTCCTGCCCTGTTGGTGCTAGAGACTCTGCCTGTCTGTCCTGCCTGTGCTTCCATCCTTGAGCCACCTTGGCGGTCCCTGTCCGCACTTCAGACTCTGTCCTGTCTGCCCATCGGGCAGGGGGTCAGCTGCCACAGTCCCGGTCCTCTACCCCATGTAAGGACATGCCCAGGGTTCCCGTGGTCCACGTCAACCTTGCCGCAGCACCATCACGCGGCGTCGAAAAAGACAATACTTATCCATCATATAATACCATCAGGGAGGCACCTGATTGGCCCCAAATATATTCTGCGTCAGGAAAACAGCCTCACACATACAGCCAATCAGCAGCGTAAAGAAGACTAAGGAGTCCTGGAAGTGATGATCCGGCCCCCGCAGAGCCCAGATCTCACATCACCCAGTGTGTGTGTGTGGGATTACATGGAGACACAGAAGGATTTGCACAACCCTCATACACAGAAGATCTGGGGTTGTTTCACCAAGTTGTTTGGAACAACCTCCCTGTTGAGTTAAAAAACTAGGTGCAAGTGAAAGGTGAAGACCTAAGCCACACGGCATGAAAATCGGAGCGAGTGTAGTGCGATAAAACCTCTCATTCGACTCGGACTAATATTAGCCTGTGTGTCAGCACCCATGAACGATTATTTTCTCAACCCTAATCGGACCAAGAAAACAATCGCAGCATGCTGCGGGTGCAATGCGATCCTTGTTTCTCTCACACCCATTCAAGTCTATGGGGCGAGAGAAAAATCATACTGCACTCGCAGTACACCGGTGTACCGCGAGTGCAGGGCGCGAATGGCAATAGCCGGCAACGGAGGAGAGAGGGAGATAAATCCCTCCTTCTCCTCTGCAGCGCCGGCCCTCCCCTCCGCAGCACCGGCCCACCCCCCGCAGCGGTGATCCGATTGCATGATCGGATCTCAGTCGCAGTGACACTCGGCTGCTGCTGTGCTGCCAGCGTGAGCAGCGTGTCATGTGAGGATCACAGTAGACCCCTGTGTGGTCCCGGCCTTATCTAGAGGAATTGATGCTTTGATGTCGTTTTGAATGCAAAATGTGGTCACATCAAATATTGATGAAATTTAGATTTATCTTTTGTTCATTTCACATTTTAATTGATAAAAATAAACTATTAGCATTTCTATTTTTTAAGGCATTCTTACTTTGCAGCATTTTTTTTTTCCACACCTGTATAAAACATTTCCACGGTAATGTACATCCATAGACTCCCAAGACCAATTTTCCATTATTTAAGAACATTTTTCCAATGGCATAACAGGTCGGCAAGATTAAATACTAAGTTTTTTAGACAAGTCTAAAGGATGCCTTCTGCATTATCCCCTTCACCAGTTTTCCTTTTTTTCATTTTTTTCTCTCCCCTTTTTCCAAGAGTCATAACTTTTTTATTTTTCAGTCAATATCATCATATGAGGGATTGTATGGTTTTTTTTTTTTTTTTGCGCAGGATGAGGTGTAAGTTAGAATGAAACCATTCATTTTACCATATTACCGAAAAACAGGAAAAAAAAATCCAAGTGCTGTGAAATTGCCAAAAAAAAAATAGCAATTCCACAATTGTTTTGTTTTACCATGTTCGCTATAAAATGATAATTTTTGAGTAGATGTGATGTTTTGATCACCTCTTATTGCATTTCATTGTAGTTTTGGGGCGGCCCAAAAAGACCCGCAATTCTGGCATTTTTTTTTTTATTTTTCATTATGCTTTTTACAGATTGGATTAATTTATTTTATATTTTGATAGATCTGACATTTCTGAATGCAGCGATACCAAATATGTTTTTTATTTTATTTTCAATGGGTAAAAAGGGTTGATTTGAACTTTTTTCATATTCTTAAAACCTTTTTTTGGCTTTCTTTTTATTGTGTTTACTCGTCCCTTAGGGGACTTGAAGCAGCAATGATCTGATCACTAGAGCTGTACAGAGCAGGACATCAGCACCGCTCTGTACAGCAAAAATCACAGTCTCCTATGAATGCCACTTGCAGCCGGTGTTCACAGGAAGTTTGTCATAACATACACAGGGGTCATCAGCGGACCGGTGACTGTCATGTTAACCCCGTTGCTACCTTGCGATCACGTCACAGGGCCACCGATAGGAGCAGGGAATGAGGCGATCCCTGCCAGCTCATGTTAAAGATTGACAGATTTAACTGATTAACAGGCATGGGTGGATCTCTGATCCACCTGCAGCTGTTATAGGCACACGATGGCTGATCAGATCAGCCGACATGTAGGATACGATGTGGTCTATGCAAGTGACAAGGGACACGACCTATAGCGTATTAGAACGTCATAGGTCGTGAAAAGGTTAAAAAATGGAACATCACAATCCAGTAGTGATTTGTAAAGTATCCAAACTGTTATATTCATCTTCATTTTTTAACTAGAAATGTAATTTGAATTCATTTTGTAATAGGGTTGATTGCACCAATTTTGCTGCCTTCAAGAAGAAAATAGGTGCTACAGTCAGAGAGCAGGCGTGAGGGTCCCAATGCACTTATAGGCAAAGCAGACCGGTAGTCTGCGGCATCGGGGACAAGCGCGACTGCAGTGTGTTCTGTATATACAAGGGTGTACAGAAAAGGACACGTTACATTCAGTGAGAGTGCTGTGGTGACCCAACTCCCGCCATATTGAAGCTTCTATGGCACTCCCTTGATAATAAGATTACAAAGTACAGGATCCCAGGTCCAATT
Organism: Anomaloglossus baeobatrachus; assembly: GCF_048569485.1. Lineage (NCBI taxonomy): Eukaryota > Metazoa > Chordata > Amphibia > Anura > Aromobatidae > Anomaloglossus > Anomaloglossus baeobatrachus. The sequence continues at coordinate 37,869,296 of NC_134364.1, forward strand.
AAATTTAAACTTTTTTTTTTATCAACTATTCTTGTAAGAAAACTATTTTTTTTTTATTGACAATAAAAGTTATAACTGTCACGCTAGCTACGGGGAAGTACCAAACGGAAGGGAAGGGAACCCTGTGTCTAGGGAAAGGGAAGATGGTGACTCCTGACCAAACCTACTGCTGGTCCCTGGGGTCCCTCACCACCCTAGATAGGTTCTGCACCTATGCACTGAGCCGGATACCTGACCCTAGGTATCCCTAGTAATGGGCCCTAAATAGGGAATGGACGGGATGAGCTCTTCGTCAACCTCACTAAACACTATAGACGACACAAGGAGGACAGACAGGGGGAAAAAGCATGAACTACTTATCTACAAATTACACAGATAGAAATTCAGTAAAGTATTCAGCAATGATACCACAGAGGAGTACAAGCCACATGCTTGCAACCAAGGCTTGAATGAACTGAAAATATCACCAACACCAGTCCAAGGAAAGAAGGGAGCATTTAAGCACCAAGAGAATACTGATGATCAGCAGCTCGAACGAAGACTAGCTCCTGCTGGGTCCAAAAGGGGGAGAGATTAATCCAGCAGGAAAGCTACCTACAGCAATGAATACTGACAGTAGGAACAAGAGAAAGTCAGGGAGCATTCTGTTCCACCAAACACTGGGACCTTCTATGGCCAGGAACCACATGACTGTCTGTCACACGGGACAGTAACAAATTGGCAATCACATTTAGTGAATTCAAAAAAAATATCTTCTATAGTTTGGAGGACTGACCAAAGCATTGGTTTTGACAAAGTAATAATCAAGTCTTTCCTAAAGCCAAGGCACCTTTTAGATTCACCATCTCAACAATAAGAAAGTCCTGCATTTATGAACTACTCTTACATAATAAAGTCTTCTTCCTTTCAACGACATCTATTTTTCACTTTAAAATAGCAATCGAAAGGTCAACGTTTTTAAAGGGCATTGTTTTTATTTCTAAAAGTGACCCTTAATGTACTTAAAAGCATCTGCCACATTCAATCTTGCAGCCTTTCTTCATGAGTGACGCACAAGGGGACACAGAACAATCCTGTAAGTGTGATTGCTCCAAGGTCAGTCGTAGTCTCAGTTCTCCCGACTGTCATACCATTTAGTATTAATAATTTAGCTGAAGTGACATCCAGCAACACAACCTGACTAGGGTAAAGTGGAGAGTAGTCCACGTCCTATAACATACTTATCCTTTATGTCTCTGACCCTCTCTTGACATGTACAGCTCGAAAAACAGTTTTCACTTCCCAACAGAGTAGTCTACAATACAGATAGGTAATCAAGTTATTGATTAGGACTCTGAACCACATGCTTTCCCAAATTATTGACGTTCTTATCTCCCCTATGAAAAGCCCCATGTGTCCCTCCTTGTGTCATCTATAGTCGTTTAGTGGGGTTGACGAAGAGCTCATCCCACCCATTCCCTATTTAGGGTCCAGCAGTATGGATACCTAGGGTCAGGTATCCTGTTCGGCACATAGGTGTGGAACCTATACCCTAGAGACCAGCAGTAGGTTCGGTCAGGAGTCACCATCTTCCCTGACAAAGAGGTGTGCAAACATCCTGCACAACTGAAGGTGGAAGACAAGTGTACAGCTCCTTTCACATGGTGCTTGTGCTGTGTGGCGGCCATTGTTGTGGTGGTTTTGTGTTGGTGGGGCGGTCTGCCTTGCAGCATGGGTGTTGTGAGACACAAGGTCACCTGCCCCACCGGTACACTGTCGCTGCGGCGGTGATTGGCACGCAGCACCGCATCGTTTGAGGAGTCATATAAGTTAGGGACCCGCTCAGAGGTTCCCTGTGATGTGGCAGTGGACTTCATACAGTCTGATCAGAATTTCAAAAGGTTAGAGGAGAATCTGGGGCACTGCTCCACACACTTGTGCTCATGCCGTGTAATGAATGTCCATAGCAAACAGGCAGATATCTGTGCTGCTCTGGGGTGCTCATTTTAGAAAAGCTATATCCACATGAACTTCTAGAGGAAACGGCACTCACCAGTTCTTGCTGTGCAGGGAATTCTTTATTTAAATGTGGAGGTTACATTCATAGGGCTGGCGTGGAGGGAGCGGACCACCCGACACGTCAGACAACGGCCGTTTCGCACTCTCAGTGCATAAGCACTGAGAGAAAGTGCGAAACGGCCGTCGTCTGATGTGTTGGGTGGTCCGCTCCCTCCCCGGGTTCTTTCACCAGCGACGTCGCTGTGTGTAAAGCCCACTTAAATCTCCTCTTTTTACGAGATTCTTAAAAAAAACATGTAATTTATTTTCCGCATTGAGTAAACAGGATACAAACTTTACAGTAACATAGGGTCAACTTAGACGTAAGCATGCATTGGAAAGGCTCTAATCCGCACTAGTACTGCAGTTACAGCACAATTATGTTTTAAGGAGCTTTGTAGCAGGTCAAATGACTATAATTTAGAAGGTAAAATAAATGACAGTTTCCTTATGAACAAGCTTGGATCTGAAATGCGTGATTCTGCTCATTTACAGAATGTGAACTTTGAGATCAACAGGCATTGAAAATAATCCTGGAAAGGCCAGGTGAGGATGAAATAATTTCCTGCAAGCCGAATCAATAATTACATGCTACCGCTGGAATAATGGTACGGAGAGCAAGCATCATTCCTTGCGGTGGCAGGAGCATGCTGAGTCTTTGTTAGATGACATAGTAATATTAAACTTGTGCCGCTAACAGCCATAATCACAGAGCTATCCGGTCTGTAATGGTGTAGTGAGCCATAGCAACCACAACCCGTCATCCATCCAAAGCGGCAAGTGATGGTTCATTATGGGATATATGTGTAGGGTTGTCAACTTGTGTAGACTTAGTGAACTGAGAACAGAAGTTCCATTGAATAACAAATTTCCATGTTACTCACGGACAATTAGTTTGTCTACGGGACTTGTGACACTTCACTTTCTGTGAATATGTTACGGTTGTTCAACAGTAGCGTCAATTTTGGGAAAACAGAAGTTGCTTGCACATTAACTTATAGATGTGGACCACAAGTTCTGTTTTTTTTTAAAAAAAAATAAAATAAATGGGTGCCGCAAGGCCAGGGCTGTTTAATATCTTTAGAAATGATCTGGACAATGGAATTATTGGGGAACGCATAAGGTTTGCAGATGATACTAAGATAGGAGAAGAGGCGAACACTAGAGAGGAAAGAGAGCGGATTCAGAAGGATCTAGACACACTTAAACATGGGAAAACAAAATGGTGTTTAAAGGGAACCAAACATCAGGATTTTGGTATATAAGGTGCAGCCAGTGGAGTACTAGTACTATCACGCACAGGCTGTACATACCATTAGTGGGCAGCAGATCACTTTTTGACTGACATTTGCACTTCTCCAGATAATATCCGGGCGGGTTATGCACATGATTATCCCCCCCACCCCGCCTGTTCCTCCCCCGCCGCCTGTTCCTCCCTCTCTCTGGCTGTATGCAAATTTCTCTATTCAGTAACACGGTGTCAGAGTTGGCGCCTGCGCATAGCGCTTATCTCCGGCGCCATGTTTTTCAAGCCTGCATTACCTACCCAGTTCTGTGTCTGAGAGGGCGGCGCATGCGCCCTCGCTTCTTCAGATCTCGTTGTGACCGCGGCAGGGCGCGTGGGGACAACAGGACTGGAGAACAGCTGATCCTACCCTGATTAGCTGCAGCAGACGATCGGGGTAAGATTGACTATTCTCCAGTCCTGTTGTGACCGCGCGCACGCCCGCGGTCACAACGAGATCTGAAGAAGCGAGGACGCATGCGCCGCCCTCTCAGGCACAAGACTGGGTAACGCAGGCTTCAAAAACATGGCGCCGGAGATAAGCGCTGTGCACAGGTGCCAACTTTAACGCCGTGTTACTGAATAGAGAAATTTGCATACAGCCAGAGAGAGGGAGGAACAGCGGCAATCATGTGCATAACCCGCCCTGATATTACCTGGAGAAGTGCACATGTCAGTCAAAAAGTGGATGAATTTTCAAACTTCATAAACTTGGATTTCATAGCCTAAACATCCGAGCTGCCCACTAATGGTATGTACAGCCTGTGCCTGATAGTGCCAGTGCTGCACCTTATATAACAAAATCCCGATGTTTGGTTCCCTTTAAGAGAGACAAATGCAAAATCCTACATCTGCATAAAAGAAATGTAAAAAGCATATATACCATGGGAGGAATAGTACTAGGTGATCACACTGGGGAAAAGGACTCAGGCATAAAAGTAGATGCCAGATTCAACATGAGCCAACAGTGCGATGGTGCAGCTAAAAAGGCCAACAAAGTTCTGGGATGTATAGATAAATAAAGACCAGGGAGGAAATAACCAGATGACGAGAGGATTTCCACACCAAGTAGCACACAGAAAATCACCAGGAACTAGAACACAAGAGCACACAGATCAGATTAGCAAAAAGCTATATAGTCTGCATGGGAAGACAGGTTCTTCCACATTAAAAAGGTGGGGAGTAACTGTGATAGGTCTCCCTCAACATGTGATACAAAAGATGACCAGCAGGCTAGTAGAATTAACTCCTGCTAGCCTGATTACTAATGAGCACACAGCTGGTCAATGCCCGAGCCTGCCTGTGCATCTCAGAAGTACCAGAGAAAGCACAGTGTGTAGTGTCATATTATAGTCTAAACAACATCTGATGCAGCCATAACACTCGGCGAGTTAAGCGCCAAACATTGTGTGGCAGTAACGGCTTGGCGGTGGTCCTGATGGCACCTTTAAAGACTCTTTCTAGTTTTGGGTTCTAGAAACAATTTTATCCTCAAATTTATGATACAAACATTTTGTTCATGCATCATCAACATGCCTTCCCACCCTAGTTCTCTGGCTAATGACTCTCCTAGTTGACACGTCGTTCCTTTTCAAAAAATCGTTGATTGTTGATCTCACAGGTTGTTAGTCGTTCCCGAGGCAGCACACATCGCTACGTGTAACACCTCGGTAGCGACGAAGTACAGTTTACCTGCGGCCGCCAGCAATGAGGAAGGAAGGAGGTGGGAGGGATGTTACGGCCGCTCATCTCCGCCCCTCCGTTTCTATTGGGCTGCCGCTTAGTCATGCCCCTGTGACGCCGAACAAACTGCCCCCTTAGAAAGGAGGCGGTTTGCCGGACACAGCGACGTCGCTAGGCAGGTAAGTAGTGTGACGGCTCCTAACGATATTGTGCGCCACGGGCAGCGATTTGCCTGTGACACACAAACGACGGGGGCGGGTGCTTTCACCAGCGATATCGCTGTGTGTAACACCCCTTTAAAATGTAAACGACAGATACAGCTCCTTTTAATGAAACTAGTCATAATATGGCTTCATTGTAGCACCCGTGTTGTGGATACAACAAGCTCCCCCTGCCTCTGCTCTTCCAATACGATTTAGCCATGTCTTTCCTGCAAACTACAGAGCCAGTAACTGTCTTACTGAACATGAATGGCAGATTGCTCCATCTGCAATCATCTTAGAAAGGTCACGCAAACATAAGGAGTGATTCAATAATAATTCGTAGTGTTAGACATTGAGATGAGATTCTGTTATTCTGGTGATCATGCTCGTTCATCTTCTGCGATTGGCGACATCTTCAACTGTAAAGGCTACTTTACACACTGCGATATCGGTCCCGATATCGCTAGTGTGGGTACCCGCCCCCATCTGTTGCGCGACACGGGCAAATCGCTGCCCGTGTCGCACAACAGCCGTCACACATACTTACCTGTCCGGCGACGTCGCTGTGACGGGCGAACCGCCTCCTTTCTAAGGGGGCGGTCCGTGCGGCGTCACAGCGACGTCACTGAAGCGTCACTGAACCGCCGCCCAATAGCAGCGGAGGGGCGGAGATGAGCAGGACGTAACATCCCGCCCACCTCCTTCCTTCCGCATAGCGGCCGGGAGGCAGGTAAGGGGAGCTTCCTCGTTCCTGCGGCGTCACACGCAGTGATGTGTGCTGCCGCAGGAACGAGGAATAACTTCGTTACTGCTGCAGTAACGATTTTTGAGAATGGACCCCCGTGTTGCCGATTAGCGATTTTGCACGTTTTTGCAACGATGCAAAATCGCTTATCGGTGTCACACGCAACGGCATCGCTAATGCGGCCGGATGTGCGTCACAAATTCCGTGACCCCAACGACTCTGCATTAGCGATGTCGCAGCGTGTAAAGCCCGCTTTAGAATATTTTGCTCACATTATTTTAGGCTCAAGTGTAAAATGAACATACGCAATGTGCTGAGTATAGAACTTGCAAAACATGTAAATATATCTGGTTACAATAACTAGCAGCTTTCGAACCGATCCTCCACTGGTTAAAACTTTAACTGAGCCCGGTTCGAAAACACTGATTGGCAGTTCACTTCCAAGGGAGGGTGGGCAGGCTTTTTGCCAAAAAAAAATAAATCGGGGGGGGGGGTTTGCACACTGCATGTAATTGTGATGATGTGACCACCAAGTGCGAGACGATCAAACACTGCAAGCGGCTCACACTGGGCTGAGCACTAAGCGTACCTGAGCACAGCGTTGCTTGCGCAAGTGGAGTTCGCGCGTAAAGCATCCCAACCCGAACTCTGTTTTTTATGTCGGTGTTGGGTTCGAAAATCTATCCTTGGATTCGCTCATCTCTTGTAAATAGGTCTCACTCTCAACACCATATACATCAGATGAGTGATATCTGATATTTTATCGGATAGAACTTGGACCAATGTTATTCAGTGGTAGGGTGCTGATGCCTCATTTTTCACTGACCGATCTGGTAAAAAAAAATCTGGTGAAAAAAATCTCGATCTGGTGAAAAAAAATTGCAGCATGGTGCGATTTGCTGCGGAAATATGACAAAACTCACTCACTGGATTCTACAGGTGAACGGAAATCATCGGATTGTACTCGGATGACATCAGATGTCCGCGGATTCACACAATGGAGAAGATAGAATTTGCTTATTCGAGAGAATCAGATCACAGTATACTAATAAAGATGAGTGAACCAGAGGTTTGCTTTTCCATGTTCGTACCAAACACAGACTTTGCAAAAATAGAATTTGGATTCGGAGTTTGGGTGTTTTACGTATTAATACCACTTGCATGAGTATGGCTCAGCCCAGTGCGAGCCGCTTGCGGTGTTTGATGGGACAGAGACCTGAACTGCTCAATCAGTTCCTTCCATTGGGATTCAGATTAAAGGGTACTTTACACGCTGCAATATTGGTACCGATATCGCTAGCGAGTGTACCCGTCCCCGTCGGTTGTGAGTCACGGGCAAATCGCTGCTCACGGCACAACATCGCTTACACCCGTCACACGGACTTGCCTTCCCTGCGACGTCGCTCTGGCCGGCGAACCGCCTCCTTTCTAAGGGGGCGGTTCGTGCGGCATCACAGTGACGTCGCACGGCAGCCGTCCAATAGCTGAGGAGGGGCGGAGATGAGCGGCTGGATCATGCCGCCCACCTCCTTCCTTCCTCATTGCCGGTGGACGCAGGTAAGGAGATGTTCATCGTTCCTGCGGTGTCACGAACATTGTACCTGCAGCAGCAACGATATTTCGAAAAGGAGCGACGTGTCAACGAGCAACGATATTTCCCGTTTTTGTGCTCGTTGATAGTCACTCCTTGGTGTCACACGCTGCAATGTCACTAACGGCGCCGGATGTGCGTCACTAACGACGTGACCCCGACGATATATTGTTAGCGATGTCGCAGCGTGTAAAGCACCCTTTAGTCCGGGTCCTAAACCAAACTTTATCTACAGTGCGACTGAACCTGCTGGACCGAACTTCCACGGGTCCGCCCATCTCTATACGTTCGGATCAGAGTTTGATCGGAGCGTTATTAGCATAATCGACCCAATTCTCTCGGATGAGAGAAGCTATGGTTGCGTGACTCTAGCCTCTAAGTTACAATTTAAAAAGGACAAAAGGCCACAAATATTGTCTACAAACAAACAATATCTGTAGCAAATACTTTATTCATGGACAGCTGTTGCGCTGATGCTCGGGAAAGCACAGAATCTCATTCTGTCCTGCTGAACAAATGTTCATTTTCTCCAGATTTAATCCTTCTTGCTTTCTGAACACAGGACAATAGTATGCCAGGAATATATTAAAGATACACTGCCAGCTAGGAAACTTCTGTACTAAATGCTGTCCATATGTCGTTTGACTTTGGATAACGCAAGTCAATGGGGTTTTAAATCCATTCACTGCTGGCAGATAAATCCCTTGTGGACAAAAAGCAATAGCACCGCGTCTACAAGATTTAATACAATCTAATATCAGCACATGCACAGAGGCTTCTAATCAGTAAAGGTGAGCGGAGGGAAATACACAAGCTCCTGCTCTGCTTACCGATGCGGTCCATGGTGACAAGGTAGTAGATGCATATAGACCACTTACTTCATTCTACTGAATATGACTGGGAGTATTATGGGCTAGCTTCACTTTATGATAAGAGCAACCACTACCAAAGTACGGCACACCAGCTCTAAAGGCCCCGTTACACGTGACGACATCGCTAACGAGATGTCGCTGGGGTCACGGAATTCATGACGCACATCCGGCCTAGGTAGCAACGTCGTTGCGTGTGACACGCACGAGCGACCGCTAACGATACAAAATACTCACCAAATCATTGATCGTTGACATGTCGTCCAGTTCCCAAATATCGTTGCGGTTGCTGGACGCAGGTTGTTCGTCGTTCCTGAGGCAGCACACATCACTACATGTGACACCCCGGGAACGACTAACAACATCGTACCTGCGTCCTCCAGCAACGAGGTGGGTGTGACTTTCATGCGGCTGCTGTCCGCCCCTCCGCGTCTATTGGACGCCTGCCGTGTGACGTCGCTGTGATGCCGCACGAACCGCCCCCCTTAGAAAAGAGGCTGTTCGCCGCCCACAGAGACATTGCGAGGAAGGTAAGTATGGGTGACGCGTACCTGCGATATTGTGCGCCACGGGCAGCGATTTGCACGTGACGCACAAACGACGGGGGCAGGTGCGAACGCTAACGACATCGCTAGCGATGTCGCAGCGTGTAAAGCCCCCTTTATTGTGAGGAATTTTCACTACTCATCAGCAGCCAATACACCAGGAATGGCGCCGTGCAGTGCAGCTCTATTCGTTTACACCCAACCGCCACTGGGCTGGTAACAGCTGATGGGTGGGACTGGAGGACCCCCATGATCTGATGTACCCTAATGAGTGGTCATCAATGTCATATGACTGGACGACCACTCTAAATCACTATTAAATGTAGTTACCCTCAGTAAGTACACATTTGGTTATTACTACTGTGATGCTTCTCTGAGGAACCCTTCAGGGGTTCCTCCTAAAAGGTGTCATAACCTCTATACCAGCGTTTCCCAAACTCCAGTCCTCATGGCCCCCAACAAGTCATGTTTTCAGGATGTCCTAAGGGGTGCTTCACACATAGCGAAATCGCTACCGAAATCGCTGCTACGTCACGGATTTGGTGACGCAACAGTGACCTCATTAGCGATCTCGCTGTGTGTGACACTTAGCAGCGATCTGGCCCCTGCTGCGAGATCACTGCTCGTTACACACAGCCCTGGTTCGTTTTCTTCAAAGGCGCTCTCCCGCTGTGACACACACATCGCTGTGTGTGACAGCGAGAGAGCGACGAAATGAAGCGAGCAGGGAGCAGGAGCCGGCATCTGGCAGCTGCGGTAAGCCGTAACCAGGGTAAACATCGGGTAACCAAGGTGGTTACCCGATATTTACCTTAGTTACCAGCCTCCGCCGCTCTCACGCTGGCAGCGCCGGCTCTCTGCACATGTAGCTGCAGTACACATCAGGTTAATTAACCCAATGTGTACTGTAGCTAGGAGAGCAGGGAGCCAGCACTAAGCGGTGTGCGCGGCTCCCTGCTCTCTGCACATGTAGCGATGTTATGATCGCTGCTGCGTCGCTGTGTTTGACAGCTAAGCAGCGATCATAACAGCGACTTACCAGGTCGCTGTTACGTCACAGAAAATGGTGACGTAACAGCGACGCCGTTGTCGCTGTCGCTATGTGTGAAGCACCCCTTACTAGTGAACAGGTGATTGAATCATTATCAAGGCATCACCTGTGCTATATTAAGGAAATCCTGAAAACATGACCTGTTGGGGGTAGTGAGGACTGGATTTTGGGAACCACTGCTCTCTACACTGTCCCAGTCAGGACCATCTAATTCACTCTCTGAGGATTCCTTCCTGGAGACATCACAGCCTCCTCACACTGATCATGTGTCAAACAATCAAGTCTCCTTAACAGATGAGACACACTAATGGGTGGAGGTATGTGGATAGCCAGACCTGCCCGTCTCCAGCTATCCGGGGAACGCCCTGACAAGATTCGTGGCAATACAAGTACCAGAGCGGACATCCTGGTTTACATCACTTTTGTGATACATGTTGGCCACCATGTTATACTATAAGTACTCAACTGTTGGCAGGAAAAACTCTGCATAATTTTTTTTTTTAAATGCTTTTTCTGAGTGTATTTTGAAAAATTCTGCAGAAACGCTGAAAGAGTGGTCATGCTACAGGTTAATAAAAAAAAAAAAATAAAATAAAATTTGATGGTTTGAACCTGCAAGAAAAAAAATAAGCAGAATGTGATATCAGAGATTTCCCTTTGCTTGTACTGTAACATGCGGTGTTTTCTCTGCAGCAAAAACGCATTGTGTGCACAAGCCCTAAAAGGGTTAATCCCGAAAGGATTAATCGCTACCACCAGACATAATTCTGCAGACTTCAAGGCTGAATTGCTTGAGTAAAAACAAATGCTTACATAGCTCCTTTGACAGAAGATACAATAAAAGTTGGGGTATCAGAGAATTCGTCGTTTGCAGGGTGTCAAACGTACCAATATGTCTGCTGCGTTCCAAACGATGAACAATATTTTGAAACTGAACGACGTGTCAACGACCAACGATCTTCACCCTATTTGCAATCGTTCGGAGTCGCACGTAGCTGTCACACGCAACGACGTCGCTAACGATGATGGAAGTGCGTCACGAAAACCGTGACCCCGTCAGATAAATCGTAGCGTGTAAAGCGGCCTTTAATGCAAAACCCAATATACAAAGGTGAACTGTTCCATTTTTTTCCCTGTTTTTTTTTTTTTTTTTTTAAGAACATTATATGGTAAAGTGAATTGTGTCATTCAAAACTAAAATCTGTGTCTGTGCTTCCCCGGAACAATCATGCGTTACATAGGTTATGCTTTATTTCACATAGGACGCAGCTTTCATCTGTCTCCTGACCGGCTCCCGTTCTGCAGCTCCTACATTTCTGTACAGAAATCAATTTATATGGCTGGTCCTATGTGGAAGATTTAATATTCTGTTTGCCGCAATCATGAGCAGAAATCTGAAAAAGGTACTTGGAGAGCAGCATTGCATAAACATAGTTTAATATTAGTCATTGGCAGGTCAACGAAAACAATCACAAAATCACAGTCAGGCTCCGCGCTTCATCAAGGGCCACCTGGCGGAATATATTTCACGGGAGTGTTGAAGCGGGATTTGTTATTTGTACAGGACATGTTTTCTGTCATCCCCATGTTTCCGTGTGCATGATATGGAAAACATTCACAGTTTCTGTCCTATGTCTATGAAGTCCCCCCCCGCTCCTTTTTGGAATCCATTACATTTTAGGTGTCTTTGGTGATGCTCATCCTCTGGTGGTCTTGATATGATTTAGAGTCTTCCCATGGACGAGGCCCTCGGATGTTTTTCCATTCGTCAAATGACTTCTCCTTCAATCTCTGCAGAAGACATAAGATGTAAAGGGGGATAATGTGGCACAAACAACAGAAAACATGAATAGGATTCAGAACATTACTACCATACCAAGCATATGCATAATACAGGAATTAGCCTAAGAAGAGACGAGCGCAACTGTATAATACCAGTAGTTGAAAAAGGAGGCGAGCCCCTGGCAGCGGGTGTGTACCCAGAAACAGAGAATCGCTTAATATCATAGTTGCTGCAGCCCCTTGGATAGTAGAAATCAGGAGACAGGAGTTAAGGGGTTAAAATCCGCGCTGCCGATGGATGAGGACAAGCCAGGATAGTATACTACAAGTAATTTATTAAGTATACGCGTTTTGAAGTGTAAAACGTCTTCATCAGGACAGAAACTACTATATAAAATAATTGTCCTGATGAAGAAATTTACGCTTCGAAACACATGGACCTAATAAAACTACTTGGATGAGGACAAATCAGACAAATGTATTAAAAGTCGTGTACACTTTGAAACGCGTAGAGCTAAAACTTCAACTGGACAGAAACTACTATAATACTTAGTTTGTATAGTAGTTCCCATCCTGATGAAGAAATGTATGCTTCGAAACGCGTAGACCTAATAAAACTACTTGGATTATACAAGTCAGCTAAGTATTTTACGAGTAGTTTATTAGGTCTACGCGTTTCGAAGTGTAAAAGTCTTCATCAGGACAAACTAGTATGAAAACTAAATTTTTATAGAAGGTTCTGTCCTAATGTAAGTTTACACTTCGAAATACAGTATGTAGACCTAAAACTATTTGTAATATACTTAAAAGTACTTGGATGAGGACAAGTTAGCCAAGTATATTACAAGTAGTTTATTAGCTCTATGCATTTCGAAATGTAAACTCTCTCCTCAATACCACCCCGCTTCTCCTCTCTGCAAGTCCCTCCACTGGCTCCCAATCTTCCACCGTATCCAATTCAAATTACTAACACTGACCTACAAAGCTGTGCATAATCTGTCTCCTCCATATATCTCTGAACTAATCTCTCGCTACACTCCAAAACGTAACCTCCGGTCCTCCCAAGATCTCCTTCTATCCTCCTCTCTCATTCGCTCCTCATGCAACCGACTCCAAGACTTCTCCCGAGCATCCCCAGTCTCCTGGAACTCACTGCCTCAACACGTCAGACTATCTACTACACTCGCAAGCTTCAAACGGAACCTAAAGACTCATCTGTTCAGAAATGCCTATAACCTTCAATGACCTCACTGCTTCACCCCCGTGCGGAGCTGCCGCCCCACCACCGTGCGGAGCTGCCGCCCCACCCCCGTGCGGAGCTGCCGCCCCACCACCGTGCGGAACTGCCGCCCCACCACCGTGCGGAGCTGCCGCCCCACCACCGTGCGGAGCTGCCGCCCCACCACCGTGCGGAGCTGCCGCCCCACCACCGTGCGGAGCTGCCGCCCCACCACCGTGCGGAGCTGCCGCCCCACCACCGTGCGGAGCTGCCGCCCCACCACCGTGCGGTGCTGCCGCCCCACCACCGTGCGGAGCTGCCGCCCCACCACCGTGCGGAGCTGCCGCCCCACCACCGTGCGGAGCTGCCGCCCCACCACCGTGCGGAGCTGCCGCCCCACCACCGTGCGGAGCTGCCGCCCCACCTACACCCCACCTACTGTCTCCTCCCCAAAATCCTTTAGGATGTAAGCCCGCAAGGGCAGGGCCCTCTTCCCCCTGTGCTAGTCTGTCTATTGTAACGTGTACATGTATTCTGTATGTAACCCCCTCATGTACAGCACCATGGAATCAATGGTGCTCTATAAATAAACAATAATAATAATAATAATAATAAACTTCTATTAGGACAGAACCTTGTATAAAATTTAGTTTTCTTACTAGTTTGCCTTGATGAAGTTTACACTTCGAAACACGTAGACCTAATAAACTACTTGTAATATACTTAGCTGACTTGTCCTCACCCAAGTAGTTTTATTAGGTCTATGCATTTCGAAGCGTACATTTCTTTCATCAGGATGGAAACTACTATAAAAACGAATTTTTATGGTAGTTTGTCTTTTTGAAGTTTACACTTTGAAACGCGTAGAACTAATAAACGACTTCTAATATATTTACCTGATTTGTCCTCAAAGTAGTTTTATTACGTCCATGTGTTTCAAAGCATAAATTTCTTCATCAGGACACAGTTTTCACAATGGTTGTCCTGATGAAGAAGTTTACACTTCGAAACGAGTAGACCTAAAAAACTACTTGTAAAAGACTTACCTGATTTGTCCTCTTTACATGCATCGGCAGTGCCAATTTTAACTCCTCAATTGCTGTTTCCAGTATATGAGTAATGACAGGAAAGTAAAATAGGGAGAAACAATGGAGGCAGTTAGGTTATAGACACCAATTAATGTTATTAATGTCTTATTACATCTCCTTTAGCTGAAAGATAAAACTAAAGCAAATTTTATATACTTGCAACACATCAATAAGGAAAGGAATCCATATTGTAAGGATGAACACCCACATTACATTGAGTGCTAGCAATGGAAACAGCTCCTGTTGCGGTCTCTACTCAGTCATCTAGGCTATATGTAATATGCAATGTATTGTCCTTTTGGGTGGAGGAAACCACCTTATTTTAGGAGGCGCACTCCCTGATTGCAGAGGTGTAGCACTTTGGCAGATATGTTATACATCTTTATACCAAGGTGTGCCATATCCTAGCAATATGTTCAAAGGGAGGAGGAGGAGGTGGTTAAGAAGTATGACGTATAAGACTGGAAACGTCTTTGGAACGTATGATTTCTACGCGTTTCTGAGCAATAGCTCCTTTTTCAGGATAAAAGCACAGTTGTGGTGACTGTCACAACCAACCCAGGTAAGCAACCTCTTATCTCATCTCCCACCCGGGTAAGACCCGATTTGCGCCAATTTTGTCTCTCCAGCTCCTGCATTATTCATGTCCTAGCAATAGTTGTCCTAGGATGACAAAGGGACACCAGAAAAAGAACATTGTTGGCTGGTGATCGTGAAGAAGGGAAGAACATTCGTGAGTGTTATTATGGGGCTGGTACTACGGTGATATGATACTGCAGAAGCTTCTATATAGCTGGCTCAGTGGGGGACATGGCCTATATGGCTGGCTCAGTGGGGGACATGGCCTATATGGCTGGCTCAGTGGGGGACATGGCCTATATGGCTGGCTCAGTGGGGGACATGGTGAAGTTGTGGAACTATATAGAAAAAAGTCCAGCGGCACACCGAATCTCTGGTAAAAAAAACCCTTTCTTTTTTTATTAAATTAAGCAGTGCATATTAAAAAGTCAGTGAAGGAACCGGGTGCAGGATCCCTCACGGGCGACGGCCGTTTCGCGTTAAACACGCTTCCACGGGTCCAATCACATGGTGAAGTTGGCATTATGGGCATTAGTTTGAGAAGAAGTTATATTTTTCCTTAATAATATGGCCAGCGATTGGTCAGAGCAAATTAAACTAAACAAGGCTAGAACTTATGACATCTTGTGCTCTCCGGTTCCCCGGGTGCCATTTAAATCACTGCCTTAGGAAGCATAAAGGCGAGAATCTGTGCCTGTAAAGCGGCAGTGTTAATAGTGCACCCCGAGGCACAGCCCAGCAGTGTATAGGTTATATAGACAAAAACACCTGCAGACACATTTTAACCTACATTATAAAATAATCACTGCGTGAATGCGCGAGGGCACATAAAAAGTACATTTAACAATATGGAGAAGTCATGAAAAATTGTCCTCTGTGACCCAGGGGACTGGAAATCCTTCATCTGGATCTGTAGTCCTATACGTAGGAGACAGTCTGCCACTTTGAGCAGATAAAGTAGGAAACAACATTAAAGGATGACAGTGCGAGTGTCGGCGGCGGGATATAAACCTTGAACATCAACACCGAGATGTCAGTTGCGTTCCCGTGGCAAATAAGTGACTGCAATTCATCCACTTGAGATGCCTATTATTACAGGGCTCCTCTCCGTCACTTCCACATCCTCAGTTTTATAAAATAAAACAATTAAGATGGAGCTCAAAGCCGGGGGTCAGAGGGCACAACCTGGCAGTGGGGGTACTCCCAGACTCATGGGTCTCTCCACTCACTGATGCCGCACCAGCCTTTGTGATGATTTTAGTTACTAAATAATAGATGGCAAGGGAGAAACTAAAATTACTGGAAATCTTCTTTGGAGCAGTTGCCGTTAAGTGTCAGGCGGGCTTCATGGATCTCTGTGGACAGCTGGATGTACCCACCATGTTTTCTTGTGTTAATGTTACAGAGAAGTACGGGTGGTACAGAAGCTCCTAGGCTGACCCTAAAGGCCGCTTTACATGCTGCGATGACACTAGCGATAGCACCCGCTCCCGTCGTGCGTGCGTCACGGGCAAATCGCTGCCCGTGGCGAACAATATCACTAGTATGTGTAACACTTACCTTCCAAATGACGTCGCTGTGGCCGGCGAACAAACTCTTTTTTTAAGGGGGAGGTTCGTGCGGCGTCACAGCGACGTCACACAGTGGGCCACCAATAGAAGCGGAGGGGCGGCGAGCAGCTGCATTAACGTCACTCCCACCTCATTGCCAGAGGACGCAGGAACAATGTTGTTCGTCGTTCCCGGGATGTCACACGTAGCGATGTGTGCTGCCTCAGGAAAGACGAACAACCTGCGTCCAGCACCAGCAACGATATTTGGGAAAGGAACGACGTGTCAACAATCAACGATTTTTGCCGTTTTTCGGATCGTTAGCGGACGCTCGTAGGTGTCACACAATGATGCCGGATGTGCGTCACAAATTCCGTGACCCCAGCGATATCTTGGTGCGTGTAATGGGGCCTTAAGGCTGGAGACCCTATGCTGTCCCTTATCTTGACGATAGACTTGATGGTAGTCAGGGTCAAGCCTTCAACGTGGCATTGTCTCCTGTCCAAGCCCTCAACTTGGCCTTGTCTCCTGTCCAAGCCCTCAACGTGGCCTTGTCTCCTGTCCAAGATCTGATAATACCTCCCTCTCGCCCAGGGAGCGGGTCGGGAACCCAGTAACCAAAACCCCTGCAAATAATACAGACGGTGATGAACAAAAACTTGTACACACAGCACTAAAAACATACAGAAACGACAATATGTGTACAGAGGAGTAACAAAAAAAGGGGGACGTAACGCACAACAGGGAAACTCTCACACCACTCAGAAATGGAGCACAAATCACCATATAATCAGCAACATGAGCATTTAGGTCCTGCTCACCAGTCTGCAGGGATTAACTCCTGCAGAGCCGGACACCAGTGAACCAGAACCAGCCAACGCCCGACTCTGGCTGAACACTCCACCAGCCTCAGGTTGCATGTCAGACACAGTGTCAACAGGTGTGGGCAGAGCTGAACATCCCATGACCGTTAATATTGAATTCACATCTACTTTTATTTTTATACAGTCTATCTGCAATTCTGTATTCTATATTGCAGGGCTGGTGCTGCTTCAAGCAACTGCACCCATATTGTACAATTACAACGCGTTTTGGGACAGTACTAGCTCTTTCATGAAGTTAGACTTTGATACCGAATTATGGGATAATGCCCCAGGATCAGGCATCGGGCTGCAGCTTCACACTATTTACATGGGAGTCGTGTCTCCACCACAGAGTCTATAGGAGTCTATAGGTGATGCGATTGCACGTAGGCTTCTTTTTACACTGTGGCTCTACGAGGTGCGGTCATGTTTTTGTCATGCTCATAGATGCATCTAGAAATACATGCACACTGGTAGCAAGAAACTAGCAAAATTCTATATCCAGCCGGAGACGACATCAAATGGAGAAGAAAACATTTTAGAAATGAAAACAACAAACATAGCATAAAGAGGTGTGCCCATAATAACTGGGTAAGAAATGTAAGAACTGGCCATGGAAAGCAAGAAAAATTAAAATTGATACTAGTTTCCTAGCCCGTCCCAGGTCTATGAAGTTAGTGCCGTGTCAGTCACCGGTCTGCGGGTATCAACAACCGGCGAGAATTTCACAGGAACACTGCAGCTAATCAGCGGCTACTGATCAGCTGCAGAGGTCAGTTTGTCCCGAGTAGAAGAAACCTAGTTTACATTATTTGTGGGGTTTAAATGTGGAATTTATTAAAGGGGTACTCTAGATGGTGGATTGTCTGACAAACAACGATCCCCATTGATTAATGGATCAACAATAGCTGAAGTGGAAAAATATACACCTGTATGTCAGGCACAGAAATAGAAGCGTAAGAACAGCTAAGCAATGGTGGTCAACAGCTGGAATTGCCGAAAGAACATTTTTCCTAACTACAAGGAATGCTAAAAACAAATAAAAAAGGTTTTTGATCCCCCCACCAATCCAGCACTAATGACGTCTCTGTTGACGTCCTTTCAGCCATCATGTGCCTGCTGCAGCCAATCACTGCTGACACCGGTAATTGGCTGCAGCGATCAAGTGAGTAAACAGATAACTGCTGAAGTGAAGTAAACAAAAGTGACCTTTCCACTTTGATTTTAGGTATAGATGTACTATAAAAGTAATATGTATAGTACAGCTACATCTAAAGTTCATCTAAAGTTTATTATTAATAATAATAAAAAAAAGTTTATTTATATAGCGCCAACATATTCTGCAGCACTTTACAATCCGGTGGGGGGTTGTATAAAGTTTATAGTAGATCTACATCTATGGTTTATAGTTCATCAACCCGGGATATATACACCATCTCTACAACCTAATCTCTGACCGGTCTGGTGTGTTCCTTGGCTTTCATGATGCCTTCTGATCCCTAAATGTTCTCAAACCTCTGAGGCCTTCACAGAACAGTTGTAGTTTAAGGCCGGTATCAAACTTGCGATTGCCTGGAGTGTATCTCGCGCAAGTCTCGGGTTGCATCACCCGGCACGGACTCACACTCTCCTCACAGGAGCGGGTCGGTTGCATGCATCTCTATGCAGCTGAGACGCTCCTGTCCGGAGAGTGTGTGGCCGTGACGGGTGATGCAACCCGAGACTCGTGTGAGATACCCGCGAGGCACTCACGTGTGACACCGGCCTAGCTAACAATAAATTACACAGAAGTGCACTCAATATACTAAGTAGGCGACTTCTGAAGGTAATCATTCACAGAGGATTTTATTTAGGGCTGGATGCAAATGTACGTCACAATTTTCAGATTTAGATCTTTAAAATATTTAGAAAACCATGCATCAGTTCTTTACCCTCCACACATACTTGCTACTTACTGTTGGTACAGTACATAAAATGGCAATAAAGTACATTTCAGTTTGTGGGTGTAATGTGGAAACGTTCACTGGGTATAAATACTTCTTCAAGGCCCTGTACATCTATAGTACGGTATATAGTCCAGCTACCCTGGGCAACACACACCCTAACTTTTTGTGAGTAGTGCATTTGGCTTTCGGGTGAAATTTCAGGATGATTCCTAAATGCCCTCTAACCTTTATAGGTGATCCTAAGGTGACCTTCTCTAAACTTTTGGATGCACATGTCCAGTTCAACGTTTCAGGACTTTTTGCTTAACTTGCTGTTCTCTAACAAGAAGCTTGATTGCAAAATTCACAACAAGTGTTTTGATCCATGAATCGCCCAAGAAATTTCAGGGTTCAGTTAAAATAATAATAATTCTAACAGTTGTCCTCATCACGCTGTTCACATTTTTACATCATGAGACCAAGACGACACGTCACAACTGATCAGCAGTACCTTGTCATTGCGAGGCTTCAAGCAGGAAGATCTCAGATGGAACTGGCCACTGAGCTTAGAGTGTCACCAGCAGGTTGCTCAGAGATACAGAGAGACTGGAAAAGTCATAGAAAGGCAGACACGTGAACGTCCTTTGGCCACATCCCACACTGGTGACTGCTTCATTGTGAACAATGCCCTTTGGTATCGGATGATGAATGACACACAACTCCAGGCACATATAAAGGAGGTGAAAGGCATCCAGTGTCACATCAGAACATTTAAAACCTTTTCACATCAGCGTGGTTTACGTGCTAGACGACTTGCAAGGTACCTGACCACACCACCAAGCACAGGCGTCATCTACGCTGGACGAGGGACCAGTGGGCCTCAGTGCTGTTCACTCATATAAGTCAATTCATGCTAAGCAGAAATAATGGTTGCCAAAGATGTTGGAGAAGTCAAGGAGAGTGCTGTGCATCATCCACTGTCACCAGATGACCCTTTGGTGGGGGTGGTGTTAGTGTGGGCAGCTGTGGCTAGTCAATGCATAACTACCCTACACTTTGTGAATGGCACAACTGGAATAACATAACTAATCCTGTCATTGTGCCTCTGCATGCACAACACCGGCCTAATTTCATCTTCATGGACAACAATGCTCCAGCTCATTGAGGTTGCATTATTAGGGAACGGCTGCTGGAGACTGGGGGACCTAAATGGAGCGACCTGCACTTTCTCCAGACAGGAATCCCATAGAAAACCTATGGGATGAGCTGAGTTGCAGTGTAGAGGCCGTAACTCTGTACCCCAGAACCTCAATGACCTGAAGCACGTCCTTTAAGAAGAGTGGGATGATATTGCCTCAGCAGACAATACTCCACTTGTGACCAGCAGGAGGCGTCGTTGTCAGGTGTAATTGATCCTCAAAGCCACATGACAAGTTACTAAGACAATGACATTTTGCAGGGGTATACCACAACTGATGGCTTTTGTTTCAATAAATAGTTTGAGATGAGCAATTGATCATTTCATGCTTCTACTGAAATGCCCACTAGAAATATCTAAAAAACTGACCCGCACATCCAACAAACACTGAAAAAGCCAAAAATGTACAAGGGAAAGTTCAGTGTGCAGCTGTATGCATTTTATAGTTACTATGTTTTTTCAGTTAGCACCTGTTCACATTTGTTGGATGTGCGGGTCAGTTTTTTAGATATTTCTAGTGAGTCTCTTTCTGACTGAGCACTCCGCCCTAAAGGCCCCGTTACACGCAGCGACGTACCTAACGATATATCACCGGGGTCACGGATTCCGTGACGCACATCCGGCATCGTTAGCGACGTCGTTGCGTGTGACAGCAAGGAACGACCTTAAACAATGGAAAATACTCACCTTATCGTCCATCGTTGACACGTCGTTCCTTTTTAAAAAAAAATCGTTGATTGTGCAGGACGGAGGTTGTTCGTCGTTCCCGAGGCAGCACACATCGCTACGTGTGACACCTCATGAACGACGAACTGCAGCTTACCTGCGGCCGCCAGCAATGCGGAAGGAAGGTGGTGGGCGGGATATTACGGCCGCTGCTCTCCGCCCCTCTGCTTCTATTGGGCGGCCGCTTAGTGACGCCGCACGAACCGCCCCCTTAGAAAGGAGGCAGTTCGCTGGCAACAGCGACGTCGCTAGGCAGGTAAGTATGCGTGACGGCTCCAAACGATTTTGTGCACCACTGGCAGCGATTTGCCCGTGACGCACAAACGACGGGGGCGGGTGCTTTCACCAGCGATATTGCTGCGTGTAACACCCCCTTAAGACCTGGCTGTGTTCAGAACCATTGTAGCCGGAGCCTAGCCGCCAATACATGGAGGTTTGTAGTCCAAATAGTGGCATTTTGCCCAGATACGGATGTTTTTAACCTAGATAGTGGCATTTAAGTTAGGTTCCCGGATCACAGAGATTACCTTGCTGTTGGTTTCCGAGCTTACATGCATTGGCCAATACATAAACTAAACATCTCTCTTTTGCAGTAATGCAGTGCCATATTTTCCCTTGTACATTTTTGGCTTTTTCAGTGTGCAGCTCTACTGAAAAGCCCGACTTTCATGATAAGATATCACTTTAGCGTGAACATTTTACATTTCCCATAAATTTTCTGCCAAAGCCAAATATCCCCAACTTTTTGTGAGTAGAGTATATAGTATAGCTACCTATGGTATATACATTAGTCACACACAGCCACATCTTCTGTCTAGGTGCTATAAATCTATTCATAAAAACAGTCTTTTGTATCCAGACGCTCGTCATTTTTAGTTTATGTAAAATGACAGTAGATGAGCCAAGAATAAGATCTGTGTCAGGTTATCTTTGACACTTTAGAATATATTTTCCATCAGTATATACATTTTTTTGCTCTCTTGTAACTTTGCATTATTATATTCCCTGTTCTTTTTCTGCATTGGCAAAGTATTACATTTACAAAGTGTTCAGAGACAAAACATATCTGAAAACTAAGTCAAAGACCACCAGCTGCCTATTATTTGACTAGTGAAAGAAATCACAGAAGGCATCAGATCTACAAAGCCTAAATGGATTGAGATCATTACAAAATGCAAAGATCAGAACAGACAGCCGATGCTTTCAAGTGTCTTACCTATCTAATGGGGAAAATAAAGAGGAACAAAGAAGCTTTTAAAAAGGCAAATTATATCCAAAGTGCAGTATACTATATAGAAAGAACAATCCCATTTACTAAAAACCCATATCTGGATTTATTCTACCATGTCACCTTATGCGTCCCCTCCCCCATACACATTATTTTGCTGATCCCACCCATTTCCGCAGAACTGACAAACCATCCAGACTCTTCCCTAAAGATGTCAAATGAAAGAAATATTCAGCATGTTACATTTTAAAGCCCAATCCTTTTGTTTATGGATTCTTGGAGCTTATTCTCCTCTTCCCATTCCAGACACATGCATACTAGGCTGATCGAGCATGCATGTGTATGAGGATATTGAGAAGAACAGCTGTCGGCTAAATAATGGCTGAACCAATCAAGCATGCATGTGTATGAGGATATTGGGAAGAACAGCTGACGGCCAAATAATGACTGAGCCAAAGAAGCGGGCATGTGTATGAGGATATTGGGAGGAACAACTGTCGGCCAAAAAAAATCACTGAACCAAAGAAGCGGGCATGTGTATGAGGATATTGGAAGGAACAACTGTCGGACAAATAATTACTGAGCCAATCAAGCTTGCATGTGTATGAGAATATTGTGAAGAACAGCTGTAGGCCAAATAATGACTGAACCAAAGAAGCGGGCATGTGTATGAAGATATTGGGAGGAACAACTGTCGGACAAATAATGACTGAACCAATCAAGCGGGAATGTGTATGAGGATATTGGAAGGAACAACTGTCGGCCAAATAATGACTGAACCAATCAAGCGGGCATGTGTATGAGAATATTGGGAGGAACAGCTGTCTGGTCCAAATAATGACTGAACCATTCAAGCGGGCATGTATATGAGGATATTGGGAAGAACAGCTGTCGGCCAAATAACGACTGAACCAATCAAGCGGGCATGTGTATGAGGATATTGGGAGGAAGAGCAGTCGGCCAAATAATGACTGAACCAATCAAGCATGCATATGTATGAGAATATTGGGAAGAACAGCGGTCGGCCAAATAATGACTGAACCAATCAAGCGGGGCATGTGTATTAGGATATTGGGAAGAACAGCTGTAGGCCAAATAATGACTGAGCCAATCAAGCATGCATATGTATGAGAATATTGGGAACAACAGCTGTCGGCCAAATAATGACTAACCACAATCTACAGTGGATGAGCACTTTAAAAGGGTTGTCTATGTTTTACTTTTTTTTTCCAAATGCTTGCTGTACCTAAAAATAAGAAAATGAACCTTACCACCTAAATCTCAAGCACTGCTGTCCCAGACATTAATGGACAACAACTTTTTAATGAGACCAAGGAAGAGCTCTATCCCCTAATAATAAAAAAAAAAAATGAAGGCCACTTTTCTGTACTGAGCACGCATGCATTACGCAAGCAGCTAATCAGCTGAAGCATTTTGTATTGTTCCAGCATGGGCAAAATGCAATTAAATCTGAACACTGCAGCCAATCAGCAACCGCTGATTGCCTGCAGCACTAGCGTTTCACTTTCTCCAGATGTTGATCTCAGGAGACCACCAAGAGTTTGCAGCATTAAGTAAGAAGGAGCAGCGTTAAAGGGAATCGGTCAGCAAGTTTTTGAGAGAGAATCATGATGTAGGGAAGGAGATTCTGAATCAGACGATGTATCACTTAGATTACTGGCTGCAGCCGTTCTGATACAATGTGCATTTTTAGCTTTAGACATGTAGCAGAGTCCAGGGGCTGTCCCCGCCCACACCAGGGTCTCTATAGAAATTGTACATTGACAGTGGGGTATCAATCAGAGGGGGAGGTATGCTGGATAACATGGCATGAGGGAACTAACCACAGTAATGATAAGAGTCCAGCTGCTAAAACAAATATAGCAATTTAAAGACTGGACTGTGACAACACAGGCTTGCATGAACTTTCTGTCTCAACCCCTACAGCTTTAATAGCTTATAGAGCAAAAACCTGCTGACAGATTCCCTTTAAGTATGGAGGAGATAATACCCCCACACCTTTGTATGTTGACCCTTCTAATGTGACGGTTTTATCAGGATTATGGACACTTCCTCCTTGCTACCTTTTATTTAAGTTATTTGCACTTTCTGTCTTCGTCCTAATACTAATAGTGAATTATTATTATACGATCTATATTCTGGTGGTGCATACGCAAATCACTTTTTTCCATTACTGTCACTCAACTAATTATTTGAGATCAAAATCAAAATGCAGAGACTAAAAAAAGTAAACCGCCGTCTTTTCAAAAACAAGTCTAAACGTCCTACTTCGTCTTGGGCCTTAGGTGACAAACTGTACATTCTTTACAATCTGTTTTACATGTCCTCAGCCCAGGAACAAATCATCTTCATTAGTCTTAGCACAGCAGATAGAAAGAGTGATGATGGCTTAGACAAATGGTGTCTCCAATGAGCGTGTCTGTGTGCAAGGAATACGAGAGCGAGATGGAGAAACAGGTAAATGTCTCAGAAATCCCTCGTGACTACAGAATCTGTGATCCTAAGACGAACGAGGCTTGAGATAAAGACTGCTAACTGCTATATTTGTGTATGTACTCGCAATGTTCTTCTGAATGTCTTGTATGCATAATGAGTCAGACTGCAAGAAGAACTTTCATGTGTCCTTAATAGGCAGTCATTTCAACAAATGAGGCAGAAATCAATAGTATAGAAGAATATAAGAAACTTATAATGTATTTATTCAGAAAAATATGCTTCTTTCTCCACTTATGAGCCTCTTCTCATCATTATCTGCCTCCAGAACTGTGCACTCAAAACAAAAAAATAAAATAAATTGATATATATATATATATATATATATATATATATATATATATATATACACACACACATATACATACTGTTATATACAGTCCTCTCATCTATGGGTTTCCTGACCATGTTATGGACTTTTTAATATGTCTTAAATAAAGAATACTGGATTTTAAGAAAAATTTTGCGTGGACCAATTGCTGGGAAAACTCTTCTCCTTGTTATATCTGCTATCTTAGGAGGAGATCCATTTGTGCAGGTAACTATTACTGTGCAGAATTATTAGGCAACTTAATAAAAAACAAATATATTCCCATCTCACTTGTTTATTTTCACCAGGTAAACCAATATAACTGCACAAAATTTAGAAATAAACATTTCTGACAGGCAAAAACAAAACAAAAAAAATTAGTGATCAATATAGCCCCCTTTCTTTCTGATGACACTCAGCAGCCGACCATCCACAGATTCTGTCCGTTGCTTGATCTGTTTACGCTCAACATTGTGTGCAGCAGCCACTACAGCCTCCAGACACTGTTCCAAGAGGTGAACTGTTTCCCTCCCTGTAGATCTCACATTTTATGAGGGACCACAGGTTCTCTATGGGGTTCAGATCAGGTGAACAAGGGGGCCATGTCATTATTTTTTCATCTTATAGACCTTTACTGGCCAGCCATGCTGTGGAGTAGTTGGATGCATGTGATGGAGCATTGTCCTGCATGAAAATCATGTTTTTCTTGAACGACACCGACTTCTCCTGTACCACTTCTTGAAGAACTTGTCCTCCAGAAACTGGCAGTAGGTCTGGGTGTTGAGCTTCACTCCATCCTCAACCCAAAAAGGTCCCACAAGTTGATCTTTGATGATCCCAGCCCATACCAGTGCCCCACCTGCACCTTGCTGGCGTCTGAGTCGGAGTGGAGCTCTCTGCCCTTTACTGATCCAGCCTCTGGCCCATCTATCTGGCCCATCAAGAGTCACTCTCATTTCATCAGTCCATAAAACCTTTGAAAAATCAGTTTTAGGCCCTGTGCGCACTAGGCGTTTTTACCCGCGGTTTTGCTGCAGAAATTTCTTGAGAAATGTTTGTAATCTTTCTGCAGACATTTCCCAGCAAAACCTTTGGGAAAAAAAAATAGCTGTGCGCACACTGCATTTTTTTCTCAAGAAAATTCTTTCTGAAGATTTTCTTGAGAAAATTTCTTGAGAAAATGAGCATGTCACTTCTTTTTCGCAGGTACCTGCGGTATACCCCCGGTATTTCACTCCATTCACTGTAATGTAATCGTGAAATACCGCGTGTATACCGCAGGTAGCAAATGATGTGCGGTATACCCCCGGTATAGCCGCGATTTACCTGCGGTAATGCTCATCGCTGCCTGCGGATTTGCAGGAAGTGATGTCATTATGACATAAGAGGAAGCGGAGCAGAGTAAACACACACATCACACTCCCTGGACGCCGCACAGAAGCACTTCCGTGTGACCTCCAGGTACCCATGCATTCTGTGCCCTGCTCCAGCCCTGCGGCTGCCAGCACAGAAGTGTCAGTGTCTACCCGCAGTATCAGCAGCTTGTCACGCTGCAGCGCAGGCAGACACTGACACACAGCAGTGCGTACAGCCGCGGGGATGACGAACGCAGCTGTCAGGAGGTGAGATGAGATCATTACCTGCTGTGACGATCTCCTGGCTCCTGACGTCACCGCTGTCACTGCCGTCTATGCCCGCGGCCCGAGACTGTCACTAGCGGTGACGTCACGGGCTCTCGCGATACTGCTGAGAATGCGGCGGGCATAGAAGGCAGTGACAGCGCTGACGTCAACAGTGCAGGAGATCATCACAGCAGGTAATGATCTCATCAAACCTCCTGATGGCAGCGCTCGGCATCCCCTGCAGTGACCTGGGCTGACCTATTGATGTTAGCTCAGGTCACTGCACTACTCTCCCAGCCAATGGGGAACATTCTGCTCTTCATTGACTGGGACAGTGACTATGGTATGGATCGTCATGGGACCCCCTTATTGGATTACGCCGGATGTGGAATTGATTGTTCTTTTCAATAAATTGGTGAAACAGGGAATGTGGGGAGTGTTTTTTCAAATAAAACTTTTTTTGTTGTCTATTTTTTATTTATTACTGACTGGGTTGGTGATGTCGGGTATCTGATAGACGTGTGACATCACTAACCCCAGGGCTTGATGCCAGGTGACATTACACATCTGGCATCAACCCCATATATTACCCCGTTTGCCACCGCACCAGGGCAATGGGATGAGTTGGGGAAAAGCGCCAGGATTGGCACATTAATGGATGCGCCACTTCTGGGGCGTCTGCAGCCAGCTATTTTTAGGCTGGGGAGTGTCCAATAACAGTGGACCTCCCTAGTCTGAGAATATCAGACCCCAGCTGTCCGCTTTACCTTGGCTGGTGATTTAATTTGGGGGGGACCCCATGTTTTTTGTTTTAAATTATTTATTTAATGTAAAATAACAGCGTGGGGTGCCCTCTGTTTTGGATTATCAGCCAAGGTGAAGCTGCCAGCTGAGGTCTGCAGGCTGCAGCCGTCTGCTTTACCCTAGCTGGCTACAAAAGATGGGGGGACCTCACGTGGTTTTTTTTTTATTTATTTATTTTTTGGCTAAATACAAGGCTAGGCACCCTTTAGTGCCACATGAAAGTCACTAAAGGCTGCCAGCTTAGAATATGCAGGGGGGGTGGGACATTATATAGGTCTCTCATCTATCTATCTTTCCCTCTATCCATTATCTGTCTATCGATTATCTATATTATTTATTGCAGTTCAGCATAAAAAAAAAAAAAGCAGGGACCAACCTGTGGCACAACCGCGGAAAAAACGCATGCATTTTTCCCGCGGTTTTGGTGCGTTTTTTTACCGCAGGTGCGGTAATCTTCAACTCCCAGAAGTTTCTCAAGAAATTTTTTTGAGAAAAATCACTTTTATAGTGTGCACATAGCCTTAAGATATTTCTTGCCCCAGTCTTGACGTTTTATCTTATGTTTCTTGTTCAGCGGTGGTGGTTTTTCAGACTTCCTTACCTTGGCCATGTCCCTGAGTATGACACACCTTGTGCTTTTTGATACTCCAGTAACGCTGCAGCTCTTAAATATGGCCAAACTGGTGGCAAATGGCATCTCGGCAGCTTCACGCTTGATTTTCCTCAACTCACGGGCAGCTATTTTGCCCAACACACTTCTTGCGACCCTGTTGGCTATTTGCCATGAAACGCTTGATTGTCCGGTGATCACGCTTCAAAAGTTTGGCAATTTCAAGACTGCTGCTTCCCTCTGCAAGACATCTCACCAATTTTGGACTTTTCAGAGCTTGTCAATTCTCTCTTCTGACCCATTTTGCCAAAGGAAATGAAGTTGCCTAATAATTAAGCACATCTTATATAGGGTGTTGATGTCATTACACCGCACCCCCCCTCATTACAGAGATGCACATCACCTAATTTACTTCATAGGTAGTTGGCTCTCAGCCTATACAGCTTGGAGTAGGACGACATGTATAAAAAACATCATGGGATCAAAATACTCATTTGCCTAATAATTCTGCACACAGTGTATGTGCTTTCTACTACTTTATTGTCCATTCACATTTCTTCAGTGACAGGCACAATGCACATTTATAAGATTCATCTCATTTTCTGTTGCACTATATTATTTTACATCCTAAAGCACCACTCCAACATCTTTTCATTTAGTATTTCATTGCTGAAGTGGAGCTTTATCATGAAGTGTGGCAGACGTCCTGACTTAATACAAGTCTATGAGAGCCTCGTTCTGGCTCTCATAGACTTGTATTGAGCGCTTGTGATGTAACTTTGGACTTCCAGCCAGTCAAAAGTTACAGGCACAAGATGGTGCAAGAGGACTGGAGCGATGGCAAAAAAGGATGAAAACGCTTGAGGAGGAGTATAAGACAGGGGGCAGGTGACCTAGATTTAACGCGCCACTCCAGTGGTGAGCACCCCCCCCCCCAAAAAAAAAACCGCTAGCATGGTGCTTTAAGTAAATTTTGGGCGAATTTAGTTCTCAACCCACAGAAGTGACTGCTCTCTTCTTTGTCCGTACGGTTTAAAGTTACTTATTGACCTAAAGTTTTTGCAGACCTCCTCCCAATGTTGCACTCACCTTTACAATTGCTGGCTAAGAATGCTTTTACTAGAGATATACCTGCCAAGGAGATTAGAGAGGCTGCTCGCAGGAATTTATTTACTGGGCCGCAATGTCCTTCTCCGCATCCCCTCTCTGATGACTAATCAGGAAATTAAATGCAAATGTACTGACAAACTTGGACCTGAAGCTCTACAGCCGGGCTGTCCTCATATTCAAGGGGAGAAGTACATATAGGTAGGAATACTTTTCTTTGTTTGGTCAAAAACGAAGGTAATGTAAAATCTAAAAGTTTATATTAAAATAAGTATATACAGTGTGTGTATAATATTCACATATGGTCACACTGAATACAAATATAAACGCAACAAAAAACGCCAACTCCGCTCCGATGATATAATCCTCATTACAGCTGTATCATCTACTTTTATAAAAGCTCTCTGTGCAAGGTATACAGTTTGAGGGTTATCTAGTCTAATAATAAAATATTACACTTTTATTGAGAAACTAGCTGTAGTACCCGGCGTTGCCTGGGATAGTAACTGTCTCTCTGTCTCTCTCCCAGTCTCTGTATGTGTGTCGCTGTCTGTCTGACTCTCTCCCAGTCTCTGTGTCGCTGTCTGTCTGACTCTCTCCTTGTCTGTCTGTTTCTATTTCTCTGTCTGTATTTGTATCAGTCTGTCTCCATCTCTGTGTCTGTCTCCATCTCTGTGTCTGTCTCCATCTCTGTGTCTGTCTCCATCTCTGTGTCTGTCTCCATCTCTGTGTCTGTCTCCATCTCTGTGTCTGTCTCCATCTCTGTGTCTGTCTCCATCTCTGTGTCCGTCTCCATCTCTGTGTCCGTCTCCATCTCTGTGTCCGTCTCCATCTCTGTGTCCGTCTCCGTCTCTGTGCCCGTCTCCGTCTCTGTGCCCGTCTCCGTCTCTGTGTCCGTCTCCGTCTCTGTGCCCGTCTCCGTCTCTGTGCCCGTCTGTCTCTGTGCCCGTCTGTCTCTGTGCCCGTCTGTCTCTGTGCCCGTCTGTCTCTGTGCCCGTCTGTCTCTGTGCCCGTCTGTCTCTGTGCCCGTCTGTCTCTGTGCCCGTCTGCCTCTTTCCACGTCTGCCTCTTTCCACGTCTGCCTCTTTCCACGTCTGCCTCTTTCCACGTCTGCCTCTTTCCACGTCTGCCTCTTTCCACGTCTGCCTCTTTCCACGTCTGCCTCTTTCCACGTCTGCCTCTTTCCACGTCTGCCTCTTTCCACGTCTGCCTCTTTCCACGTCTGCCTCTTTCCACGTCTGCCTCTTTCCACGTCTGCCTCTTTCCACGTCTGCCTCTTTCCACGTCTGCCTCTTTACACGTCTGCCTCTTTACACGTCTGCCTCTTTACACGTCTGCCTCTTTACACGTCTGCCTCTTTACACGTCTGCCTCTTTACACGTCTGCCTCTTTCCACGTCTGCCTCTTTCCACGTCTGCCTCTTTCCACGTCTGCCTCTTTCCACGTCTGCCTCTTTCCACGTCTGCCTCTTTCCACGTCTGCCTCTTTCCACGTCTGCCTCTTTCCACGTCTGCCTCTTTCCACGTCTGCCTCTTTCCACGTCTGCCTCTTTCCACGTCTGCCTCTTTCCACGTCTGCCTCTTTCCACGTCTGCCTCTTTCCACGTCTGCCTCTTTCCACGTCTGCCTCTCTCTCTGTCCCAGTATGTCTCTGTCTGTATCTGTCTGTCTTTTTCTATCTCTCTTTATACGTCTCCCCACTGACATCTTATTACCTCACACATAAGCTTCTTATACTTAGTTTATTTTGTTCCTAGAGCTCCCACCTCCATTCAGTTTAATGTAAGCAGGATTTTTGGACAGTAACTGTAAAGCACGGGGTTACATTTTCCTGCCCAAACATAGTCTATGACGTTCCCTGGGTCACATGGAGTGTGTGCAAAATTTCGTGATTGTAAATGCGACAGTGCGGATTCCTTTAGCGGACACACACACACACACACACATACACACACACACATACACACAGACTCACACACACACACACAGCTTTATATATTCGATGTTCAACTTCTGACCTGAGTTATATGTTCTGTTGTGTATAACATATGTATCAGATTTCCAAATCATTGCATTATGTTATAGGCGAACATAATGGCTCAGTTACACCAGTTTTGTCAGGAGGAATGGCCCTACATTCCTATCAACTATTGTGAGAAGCTTGTGGAAGGAGATCCAAAACATCTGACCCAAGTCATACAGTGTAAGGGCAATGGTGCCAAATACTAATGAAATGGAGGGAAACTTTTGACTTTGCAGAAAGTAATAAAAATGTCTTAAAACATTCTCTCTCATAATTCTGGCATTTGGCAGATATAAATAATTTTGGTTAGTAATTAGCTTAAAACAAAGAAAGGTTTATTCTGATTTCATGTCACGTGAGAAAAACTTGCAGATGTGTCTTTATGAGAGTGGATGGAAGCTTCTGGTTTCAACTGTATGAGGGAGTCGAAATCCAGGAAATTGAGGAGTCTGAGGTTTGGCTTACCGACTACACAGCCCTGCCTGCAGGCTCAGGGTGCATCAGTGTCAGCACGAGCTATCCGTCCACATTGGAATGAATTAAAAAGCTATGGCAGGAGACCCAGGAGGACCCCACTGCTGACACAGACATATAAAAAGCTAAACTGTAGTTTGTCAAAATATATGTAAGGCAAAATCCTTCTAGAAGAGCGTTTTGTGGACAGATGAGACCAAGATAGAGCTTTTTGATAAAGGATAAAGAACATCATTTCCTTTTAGACTGTGAGACCTCGCAGGCAGGGTCCTGTCTCCTCCTGTACCAGTCTGTTTTAATATTGTTCATGACTATTGTATTTGTTTTTTATGTATACCCTTTTCATGTGTAAAGCACCATGGAATAAATAGCGCTATAATAAATAATAATTCTACTGTTTATCGAAAAAGAATGAGGCCTACAAAAGGAAAAAACACAGGACCTACAGTCAAATATGGTGGAGGCTCAACGATGTTTTGGAGTTGTTTTGCTGCCTTTGACATGGGTGCCTTGATAGTGTGCAAGGCATCAAGAAATCTGAAGATTACCAAAGGATTTTTGGTCGCAATGTAGTGCCCAGTGTCAGAAATCATTGTTTGCAGCGTAGGTCATAGGATTTCCAGCAGGACAATGACCCCAAACATACTTTAAAAAGCCCTCAGAAATGGATGGAAACAAAAGCGCTGGAGAGTTCTGAAGTGGCAGTAATGAGTCCAGATCTAAATCCCATTGATAACTGTGGAGATATATTAAAATTGCTGTTGGGAGAAGAGAAGACGCCTTCAAATATGAGACCTGGAGCAGTTTATAAAGAAGAGTCCAAAATTCCAGTTGAGAAGTGTGAGAAGCTTCTGGACGGTTATAGGAAGCGACTGATTGCAGGTATTTATCCAAAATGTTTGCCAAATATTATGTTTAGGGGGACAACAATTTTGTCCGGCCCATTTTAGGGTTTTTGCGTGAAATTATGTCAGATTTGCATTTTTTCCTCTTTTTTGTGTTGTTATAATACACACAGAGAAATAAACATGTGTATAACAAAATATGTGTAATTGCAATAATTATCTGGGAGAAACACTTAATTTTCTGGAACAATTTGAAGAGTGCCAACACTTCCGGAGATATCTACAGTACAGACCAAAAGTTTGGACACACCTCCTCATTCAAAGAGTTTTCTTTATTTTCATGACTCTGAAAATTGTAGATTCACATTGAAGGCATCAAAACTATGAATTAACACATGTGGAATGAAATACTTAAAAAAAAAGTGTGAAACAACTGAAAATATGTCTTATATTCTAGGTTCTTCAAAGTAGCCATCTTTTGCTTTCATTACTACTTTGCACACTCTTGGCATTCTCTTGATGAGCTTCAAGAGGTAGTCACTGGAAATGGTTTTCCAACAGTCTTGAAGGAGTTCCCAGAGATGCTTAGCACTTGTTGGCCCTTTTGCCTTCACTCTGCGGTCCAGCTCACCACAAACCATCTCGATTGGGTTCAGGTCTGGTGCCTGTTGAGACCAGGTCATCTGGCGTAGCACACCATCACTCTCCTTCTTAGTCAAATAGCCCTTACACAGCCTGGAGGTGTGTTTGGGGTCATTGTCCTGTTGAAAAATAAATGATGGTCCAACTAAACACAAACCGGATGGAATAGCATGCCGCTGCAAGATGCTGTGGTAGCCATGCTGGTTCTGTATGCCTTCAATTTTGAATAAATCCCCAACAGTGTCACCAGCAAAGCCCCCCCACACCATCACACCTCCTCCATGCTTCACGGTGGGAACCAGGCATGTAGAGTCCATCCGTTCACCTTTTCTACAAAGACACGGTGGTTGGCTCCAAAGATCTCAAATTTGGACTCATCAGACCAAAGCACAGATTTCCACTGGTCTAATGTCCATTCCTTGTGTTCTTTAGCCCAAACAAGTCTCTTCTGCTTGTTGCCTGTCCTTAGCAGTGGCTTCCTAGCAGCTATTTTACCATGAAGGCCTGCTGCACAAAGTCTCCTCTTACTAGGTGTTCTAGAGATGAGAAGGTGTGTCCAAACTATATATATATATATATATATATATATATATATATATATACACACACATACATACATACAGTTAGGTCCAGAAATATTTGGACAGTGGCACGATTTTCGCGAGTTGGGCTCTGCATGCCACCACATTGGATTTGAAATGAAACCTCTACAACAGAATTCAAGTGCAGATTGTAACGTTTAATTTGAAGGTTTGAACAAAAATATCTGATAGAAATTGTAGGAATTGTCACATTTCTTTACAAACACTCCACATTTTAGGAGGTCAAAAGTAATTGGACAAATAAACCAAACCCAAACAAAATATTTTTATTTTCAATATTTTGTTGCGAATCCTTTGGAGGCAATCACTGCTTTAAGTCTGGAACCCATGGACATCACCAAACGCTGGGTTTCCTCCTTCTTAATGCTTTGCCAGGCCTTTACAGCCGCAGCCTTCAGGTCTTGCTTGTTTGTGGGTCTTTCCGTCTTAAGTCTGGATTTGAGCAAGTGAAATGCATGCTCAATTGGGTTAAGATCTGGTGATTGACTTGGCCATTGCAGAATGTTCCACTTTTTTGCACTCATGAACTCCTGGGTAGCTTTGGCTGTATGCTTGGGGTCATTGTCCATCTGTACTATGAAGCGCCGTCCGATCAACTTTGCAGCATTTGGCTGAATCTGGGCTGAAAGTATATCCCAGTACACTTCAGAATTCATCCGGCTACTCTTGTCTGCTGTTATGTCATCAATAAACACAAGTGACCCAGTGCCATTGAAAGCCATGCATGCCCATGCCATCACGTTGCCTCCACCATGTTTTACAGAGGATGTGGTGTGCCTTGGATCATGTGCCGTTCCCTTTCTTCTCCAAACTTTTTTCTTCCCATCATTCTGGTACAGATTGATCTTTGTCTCATCTGTCCATAGAATACTTTTCCAGAACTGAGCTGGCTTCATGAGGTGTTTTTCAGCAAATTTAACTCTGGCCTGTCTATTTTTGGAATTGATGAATGGTTTGCATCTAGATGTGAACCCTTTGTATTTACTTTCATGGAGTCTTCTCTTTACTGTTGACTTAGAGACAGATACACCTACTTCACTGAGAGTGTTCTGGACTTCAGTTGATGTTGTGAACGGGTTCTTCTTCACCAAAGAAAGTATGCGGCGATCATCCACCACTGTTGTCATCTGTGGACGCCCAGGCCTTTTTGAGTTCCCAAGCTCACCAGTCAATTCCTTTTTTCTCAGAATGTACCCGACTGTTGATTTTGCTACTCCAAGCATGTCTGCTATCTCTCTGATGGATTTTTTCTTTTTTTTCAGCCTCAGGATGTTCTGCTTCACCTCAATTGAGAGTTCCTTAGACCGCATGTTGTCTGGTCACAGCAACAGCTTCCAAATGCAAAACCACACACCTGTAATCAACCCCAGACCTTTTAACTACTTCATTGATTACAGGTTAACGAGGGAGACGCCTTCAGAGTTAATTGCAGCCCTTAGAGTCCCTTGTCCAATTACTTCTGGTCCCTTGAAAAAGAGGAGGCTATGCATTACAGAGCTATGATTCCTAAACCCTTTCTCCGATTTGGATGTGAAAACTCTCATATTACAGCTGGGAGTGTGCACTTTCAGCCCATATTATATATATAATTGTATTTCTGAACATGTTTTTGTAACAGCTAAAATAACAAAACTTGTGTCACTGTCCAAATATTTCTGGACCTAACTGTGATATATATATATATATATATGTTATACCCACATACCTCAACATAGAAAGTCTATGGAATTAAGGGTATCT
Organism: Anomaloglossus baeobatrachus; assembly: GCF_048569485.1. Classification (NCBI taxonomy): domain Eukaryota; kingdom Metazoa; phylum Chordata; class Amphibia; order Anura; family Aromobatidae; genus Anomaloglossus; species Anomaloglossus baeobatrachus. The sequence goes on from NC_134364.1 coordinate 37,904,755, forward strand.
CAAGGTTGATGCAGGCTGCTCACAGTCCCACGAGCAACACACGGTCTGGCATGGTCATGTTGATGAGTTGGTGCAGAAATGTATTGTAATTGCCATATTTGCAGTCACCAGACAACTTACTACAACCTGAACATTTCATAGTAGTGAAGGCAAATCGCTAAGAATAGAATCAATCCAAAAGAAAGAGCAGTCACCTAAGGGTCAACTCATCATCCGCACACAGCAATCTCTATACTGGTGGGGAGATGGAGAGGATAAGAAAAGCAATCTAATGTATATGGGCTCTGTATTTATGTCACTAGTGAATAAGACGACAAATGCATCAACTTTATAAGTATAGTCTATATAGCGATAATGCAGCTCAAAAGTCAAATATTCAGTGATTACACAGAGCTGAGTGCGGTTGTATTTATTTGTAGGTTTGTGTAGTGCAGCCTGCACCTGTATGATTATTTCAATTTATTGGGATGCGCATGTCAATTTATATGTCACCAAGGTTGGTTTCACATGTTTTTAAAACCTGGTTTCATGGGTGTCACAGTCCTGTGGTGTCTGGCAATAGAAGGTCACAGCATTTGGCTGTGAAAAAATGCTCCCTGACTTTGTTACTCCTGCTGTTAGTATTCAGTGTACTAGGCATCTCCTCTGCTGGGTTTTCATCCTTTTCCCTTTAGGGCCCTGCGGCGGTCCTCTTCCATTCAGCTGCTAATCATCTGTATTTCCCCTTTGGTTTAAATACTCTCAAGCTCTGGATGCAAGCAGGCGGCTTGCACTTATCAGAAGGATTGTTGCTGCTCGTAATGATAAAGATAAGTTGTTTGTTGTTTTCCCTGGTTTGTTATCCCTGTGTGTCCTTTAGTGTTTAGTGGGGTTGACGAAGAGCTCATCCCATCCGCTCACAACTTAGGGCCCAGATCAGGGTCAGGTGTCCGGCTCGGCGCATTGGTGCAGAAGCTATCTAGGGTGGTGAGGGACCCCAGGGACCAGCTGTAGGCTTGGTCAGGGGTCACCACCTCCCCCTTCCCTAGGCACAGGGTTTTCCTTCCCTTTCGCTTGGTGCTTCCATGTACCTAGCGTGACACGTGGACGGATCAGAATTTCCGACTCACCCGCTAGGTCTCCAGACCAGAGATAACTGCCTCATAGATGCATACAGTTAGCTCAGGTCAGGTATTCCGAGCCCAACTGTGGCCATAACTACTAGTTGTATACCAGCCGGACCTACCTACCATATAATATGTATGGGCCTTCCTGGCAAAAGGGCCAGTTTTACTTGCAGTAACTTACCCCTCTCTTCCTACCAAGATCACGTGCATGTTCATCCGAGTAGGTTGGTTGGAAGGGATAGCTGCTATTTAAATGTAGCACGGACCATAAAAAAAAAAAAACAAAAAAAAAAAGACAAAAAAAACCCCACAGGGACAGATTCAGAATTTGTGGATTTATTTAAAAGCAACTTTTCTTTTTTGGCTTGTGGTTTTTGCCAAATTCATCAAAATGGCACACAATTTCATGGATTTTGTACAAAGCTCAAAATTGTCTTTTTTTTATGTCTCTTACTAATTTTGCTACTTTTTTTTTTTTAACAGGAAAAGTTCCACATTTCTGAAAATATTGCAAATAGTTAGCAAAATAACTGGAGTCCATAAAATCACTCCAGGGGTGGAATAGAGTAAGGGGTACTTTGCACGCTGCGACATCGGTAACAATGTGTTACCGACGCTGCAGTGATAGTCCCCGCTCCCGTCGCAGCTGCAATATCTTGTGATTGCTGCCGTAGCGAATATTATCGCTACGGCAGCTTCACACGCACTTATCTGCCCTGCAACGTCGCTCTGGCTGGTGACCTGCCTCCTTCCTAAGGGGGCGGGCCGTGCGGTGTCACAGCGACGTCACACGGCAGGCGGCCAATAGAAGCGGAGGGGCGGAGATGAGCGGGACGTAAACATCCCGCCCACCTCCTTCCTTCTGCATAGCCGGTGGACGCAGGTAAGGAGATGTTCCTTGCTCCTACGGCTTCTCACACAGCGATGTGTGCTGCCGCAGGAACGAGGAACAACATCGTACCGTCGCTGCTGCAAAATTATGAAAATGTCGCACCCTACACCGATCATACGATTATGACACTTTTGCGCTCGTTAATCGTATGTAAAAGGATTCACATACTGCGACGCCGGATGTGCGTCACTTTCGATTTGACCCCACCGACATCGCACCTGCAATGTCGCAGCGTGCAAAGTACCCCTAAGAGTTGCGCTAAATTTTGCAGCTTTTTTTTGTTTCATGAATCTGTCTAAAAACATCTGGAAAAGCCACATTGATGTAAAAAAAAAAAAAAAAAAAAAAAAAAATCATAAAACTACTGCAAAAAACATGAAAAACAGTGCAAAAGCAAAAAGGCGCAAATACTTTGATGAATTTGTCGCAAATAAAAAAAAAAAAATAAAAATCAGTACTTGAGAGGCAATCACACCAAAAAACTGGCGGGAATGCAATGATAAATGGGGCCCATATTGTCTACACTGTCATCCTACAAAACAGCAATTACCGTATATATGGTATATATTATGCTCAGCCAACTGCACATAATATATGTAAAAATATACAACATATAAATACATAGTGAGCTGGCACATGGTAAAGCCAACACGTGCAATTACAAGGTTGGAAGAAACACAGACAGCGAGCAGATGTGACTAAGATGAAACTGCGTCATATAAGAACAAGATGTGGAAAATTAGAGACTGCAAGAAAAGCATCAAAGTGCGGCCAAGGTATTTCCAGACCAGAAAACCCTCAGATGAAAAAACAAAAACAAAAAAAAACGTTTTGTACCTCCAACAATCTAGATAATGGAGTGATAGCATACAATTTGAAATTGCTGCCCCCAGCCCTGGATGCAGCGATACACACAAAATAAGATGTCCACATAATATTTCACGTATTTCCCAATGTGCAAATTGTCTTTTCTGGGAGGAAGACGACGAACTCTTCTGCCACCTATTGGAAGTAGCAATCCTAAAAGTCAAAAAATGGCCCTTTAATGAGCCTTGTCATACGACTTAGGATTTATTCCAGATCAGAACCTCAATTTGCAGACACAATGTTTTGGGATGATAGTCCCTCGTCAGTGCAAAGTATGAGATCTGATCTGGCTGTATGAGAGGCTAAGATGGAGTCTAAAGCGGGCTTTACATGCAACAACATCGCTAACGAGATGTCATTGGGGGGGTCACAAAATTCGTGACGCACATCCGGCCTTGTTAGCGACGTCCTTGCGTGCGACACCACAGGAACGACCGGTAACGATCAAAAACACTCACCAGATCGTTCCTATCCAGATTATCGTTGCTGTTGCAGGTATGATGTTGTTCGTCATTCCTGCGGCAGCACACATCGCTATGTGCGACACCGCAGGAACGAGGAACAACATCATACCTGCAGCCGCATGCAATGAGGAAGGAGGTGGGCGGGATGTTCGTCCCGCTCATCTCCGCCCCTCCGCTTCTATTGGGCGGCCGCTTAGAAAGGAGACGGTTCGCCGGCCACAGCGACATCGCTAGGCAGGTAAGTACGTGTGACGGGTCCTATCGATGTTGTGCGCTATGGGCAGCGATTTGCCCGTGACCCACAACCGACGGGGGCGGGTACGCTCGCTAGCGATAATCGCTGCGTGTAAAGCCCGCTTAAAGGGAAAACTATTCTCCTTGCGGAGACTGACACACCATTCCAGCATGCCAGTGTTGAGGAGACTTTAAGCCGCAATGCTCTTCTTGGAGATATGGAAATTGTTTCTTCAGTGAGGAAGGAGACGAACTCTAGTGCCACCTGTGGAAGGTAGCAATCCTAAAAGTCAAAAGTGGCCCTTTAACGAGCCTTGTCCTAGAGTTCGTCTACTTCCTGGAAGTCTATGGCTCACAGATCGAGAATGAGGGTTTGTGCACAGCATAAAGGGGTTGTCCAATACTCAGACAAACCCTTCTCCTGTAATCACGATGCTTCCCCCTTGTAAAATAATAGCTATACTACCCACCGATGCTGGCACCATTCCTGCGGTGTCGGCACTGGCTCTCCTGGGGATAGCATGACCTTCTCAGTTCTTCCAGATGTTAATAACATCCGAAGAAGACAACTACAGCTGCTGTCTCACTTCTTCTGGACGATTGATGTGTTTGAAGGAGGGGAGAATAAAGTTGCCGCTGACTGACTGCAGGGAAGGAGCGGCATTACAATGACACGCGGAAACCCGGGGAGCGCCAGTGCTGACTCCACTGGAATGGCGCCAGCACAGGAGGAGAGTATAAGGGATATTATTCCACCAGGCAGAAACAATGTGATTGAGAAGGGGGTGTCTGAATAATGGACAACTCCTTTAAATATTTGTTGCACACATTTTTGCATCAAAAACATGTCTCTTGGCAGAAAAATGCTGCATAAAAAAAAATTTGCAGTTTTGCAGAGGATTTTTTTCCACCATTCACTAAAATGGGTGAAAAACGCTGAAGAAATTTTCACGCTGCAGATATAAAAATGCTTCAACTCTGCAAAAAAAACAAAACAAAAAGCAACATGTGCACAAGATTTTAGAACTCTCTAACTTTACTGCGACAGAAAAATGCAGCATTGTTCACCGCAAAAACCAAGTGTGAACATACCATTAGGCAGGGGAGTGACCATTGTGGACATAGAGGGTGCGACAATGGCAGGGCCCGGCAATACCAGTGACTATCTTAGCTGGTCCCTGAACAGCAATACACAATGCCAGCCAATCAAAGGCCAGTAGCTTATATCGGTCTGCTACTCACAGGCGGTGTATAGCAGTAATGCCTCGCTTATTACAGGAACGTCAATGTTAGCTGCCGGCCTCTGAGATAGCTACAGAAGTGTATGCCAAGCATTGTGGGAGCGGGGGAAGCCGAGAACAGCATTAGAGAACAGCGATAGAACGAGGGACATCTAAACCAGGAAGTGGTCCAGGATGGGGGACAGCTATACCAAGAAGGGGTCCAGGATTGAGGACAGCTATATCAGGAAGGCGAACATCTGTACCAGAAAGGGGCCCAGGATAGGGGACATCTATACCAGGAAGGGTTCCAGGATGAAGGACAGCTATACCAGGAAGGAGTCCAGGATGAAGGACAGCTATACCAGGAAGGGGTCCAGGAGGGAGGACATCTGTAGCAGGAAGGGATCTAGGATGGAGAACAGCTAGACCAGGAAGGGGTCCAGGATGGAGGACAGCTATAGCAAGAAGGGGCCCAGGATGAAGGACAGCTATAGCAAGAAGGGGCCCAGGATGGGGGACATCTATACTAGGAAGGGTTCCAGGATGAAGAACTGCTATACCAGGAAGGGGTCCAGGATGGGGGACAGCTATACCAAGGGGAACATCTATACCAGGAAAGGACCCAGGATGAAGGACAGCTATACCATGAAGGGGTCCAGGATGAAGGACAGCTATACCAGGAAGGGGTCCAGGATGGAGGACAGCTATTCCAGGAAGGGGTTAAGGATGAAGGACAGCTATACCAGGAAGGGGTCCAGGATGGAGGACATCTGTAGCAGGAAGGGATCTAGGATGGAGAACAGCTAGACCAGGAAGGGGTCCAGGATGGAGGACAGCTATAGCAGGAAGGGGTCCAGGATGCAGGACAGCTATGCCAGGAAGGGGCTCACGATGGATGACAGCTATGCCAGGAAGGGGTCCAGGACGAAGGACAGCTATGCCAGGAAGGGGTCCAGGATGAAGGACAGCTATGCCAGGAAGGGGTCCAGGATGAATGACAGCTATACCTAGAAGGTGTCCAGGATGGAGGACAGCTATACCAGGAAGGGGTCCAGAATGGTGGACACTAGTACAGGATGGTGAACATTACTACATAATGGGGGGGGTCAGCACAACTGTCTTTACAGGATTTAGAATGTGACAAGGGTCTATGCATCTTCCTAACAGGAAGGGGGGTAGCCCTGGCCCAAACGAATGTTGCACTGGAGCCCGTCGGACGCTAGTTACGCTACGGTTGTTAGATATCAGTCAGAACCTCTCTTTAACATAAGTCTAAAGGCTATGAAATGTGCTGAGAACATACTCGTAAAATAACATATGGAGTACTTACAATAAATGATACAGTCTACTGTGTTGCAAGGGGTCTTGGAATGGCCATTAATAAAAGATCATATGCAGCTACTTAACCCCTTTTACAATTTTGACAAATCTTACTTGTCAGTTCTGCTGATGAACATTACGATTTTGTTTTTTTTACAATATATTTATGTACATTTCTTATTACACACCCTTGGAGAAGTAATAAACAATCCATTTGGAAAGAGTAATAGCCACCCCACTGATTTTTACCCAGCAATGTATAGGTACAGTGCTGGCCAAAAGTATTGGCACCCCTGCAATTCTGTCAGATAATCTCAATGTCTTCCTGAAAATGATTGCAATCACAAACTCTTTGGTATTATTATCTTCATTTATTTTGCTTGCAATGAAAAAACACAAAAGAGAATGAAACAAAAATCAAATCATTGATCATTTCACACAAAACTCCACAAATGGGCCAGGCAAAAGTATTGGCACCCTTAGCCTAATACTTGGTTGTACCTTTAGCCAAAATAACTGCACACAACCGCTTCCGGTAACCATCAATGAGTTTCTTACAATGCTCTGCTGGAATTTTAGACCATTCTTCTTTGGCAAACTGCTCCAGGTCCCTGAGATTTGAAGGGGCCTTCTCCAAACTGCCATTTTGAGATCTCTCCACAGGTGTTCTATGGGGTTCAGGTCTGGACTCATTGCTGGCCACTTTAGTAGTCTCCAGTGCTTTCTCTCAAACCATTTTCTAGTGCTTTTTGAAGTGTGTTTTGGATCATTGTCCTGCTGGAAGACCCATGACCTCTGAGGCCTGAAACACACATCCGTGAAACACGTGCGTGTTTGGTCCGTTTCCGTGTATACTGGAGACACGGCCAAACGTGCACCAATGTTATTGTATGATAAAAGCTCCACGTGCGTTTTTGATGCATGTCAGTTTGTCCGTGTCCGTGATCCGTACCTGTGTGCGTTTTGCACGGCAGCATGTCCGTTTTCTGCACGCAACACGCAGCACGGACCCAATGAAAGTCAATGGGTCTGTGCGCACGTCCGAGTGACACGGACGCATCTCTGTTTGCTCCCTGTACGTTTTGTGCTTTTTTCATGTGATGTCGGTCTTTTTTCTTTTTCTGTTTCGTTCTCTCCCTCAGTCCGTCGGTCGGTCTCTATGTCTGTCGGTCGGTATCTCTGTCTTATCTGTCCCTCTAGCTGTCTGTCGGTCAGTTCCCCCCCCCCCCCTCTCGCATACTTACCGTTCCCCAATCTCCGGCGCGGCGCTGCACGGCTGTTATAAAAACTTCGGCGGCTTTTACTATTTTGAAAAAGCCGGCCGCCCATTAATCAATCTCGTATTCCCTGCTTTACCCGCTCACCAGCGCCTGTGATTGGTTGCAGTCACACACGCCCACCACGCTGAGTGACAGCTGTCTCACTGCACCAAATCACAGCAGCCGGTGGGCGTGTCTATACTGTGCAGTGAAATAAATAAATAAATAATTAAAAAAAACGGCGTGCGGTCCCCCCCCCATTTTAATACCAGCCAGATAAAGCCATACGACTGAAGGCTGGTATTCTCAGGATGGGGAGCTCCACGTTATGGGGAGCCCCCAGCCTAACAATATCAGTCAGCAGCCGCCCAGAATTGCCGCATACATTATATGCGACAGTTCTGGGACTGTACCCGGCTCTTCCCGATTTGCCCTGGTGCGTTGGCAAATCGGGGTAATAAGGAGTTATTGGCAGCCCATAGCTGCCAATAAGTCCTAGATTAATCATGTCAGGCGTCTCCCCGAGATTCCTTCCATGATTGATCTGTAAGTTACAGTAAATAAACACACACACCTGAAAAAATCATTTATTAGAAATAAAAAACACTAACAAATTCAGTCCAGATCCAGCGGTGGCCGCGGGTAACCTCAGTGACAGCAGCTGATCGTGCTACTCATCTCATTAGCTGCGTGGAGGTGACAGGAGCGGCGGTGTCTTCTGCTGCTCCTGTCACCTGCATGCAGCAGAGCTGGAAGCGACACTGGAGGTCCGTGGATTACGCTGGACATGGAGGGCTTTGTCGGGGTTAATAAATTGGTAATGAGGGAATTTGTTAGTGTTTTCATTCATTCATTCTCATCCCGCTACTCTGTCTTCCGACATGTAGTAACGACATTTTGCATCACACACGTACATTTCACACGGACAACACACACACACGTCAGTTATTTCACTCACGCACACACGGACATTCCACACGCACATACGGCTAGCATACGGGATACACACGCAGGCCACACATACCATAAAAATGGACCTAAAAAACGGAAAACGGACCCGAAAAAGGGCCCATTTTACACGGACGTGGTTTTCACGGATGTGTGTTTCAGGCCTGAGGGAGAGCCAGCTTTCTCACACTGGGCCCTACATTATGCTGCAAAATTTGTTGGTAGTCTTCAGACTTCATAATGCCATGCACACGGTCAAGCAGTCCAGTGCCAGAGGCAGCAAAGCAACCCCAAAACATCAGGGAATCTCCGCCATGTTTGACTGTAGGGACAGTGTTTTTTCCTTTTGAATGCCTTTTTTTTTTTTTTTTTTTTTTACTGTAAACTCTATGTTGATGGTTTTTCCCAAAAAGCTCTACTTTTGTCTCATCTGACCAGAGAACATTCTTCCAAAACGTTTTAGGCTTTCTCAGGTAAGTTTTGGCAAACTCCAGCCTCTTTTTTTTATGTCTCGGGGTAAGAAGTGGGGTTTTCCTGGGTATCCTACCATACAGTGCCTTTTCATTCAGACGCCGACGCATAGTACATATACATACACACATATAAATATATATATATATATATATATATATATATATATATATATATATATAGGTATATATATATATATATATATATATATATATATATATATATATATATATATATATATATATATATATATATATATATATATATATATATATATATATATATATATATATATACACATACACATTATAATTATATATATATATTAATTTTTTTATTTTTTTTTAGATATAGTTAGTAGACAAGGGGATCTATTTTACATCCATCTCTATATGACCTTTTTGTCACAAACTTTAATACAAATAGACAGAACACGAGCAAAACAGTAAGACTAGTAAATGGACAGTGAACAAGACAATTCACTATCTCAGGATTACACTAAAAGCAAAACATTTTGCATCTCTGTACTTTTCACATCATTATGCACCATGAAATTCAAGACTTCCAGCATGAGGGTTATGTTCATGCTCCTGCACCACTTATGTTCACGGTTCTATGGTGCTGTGAAATTGGTTGGTTCCTAGAACATGCAAATAAACCTTTTCAAATAGAAAACAGATTTGTCACTTTTAGAGGATCCATTGCTGTCCATTCTACCCATGCAACAGACATGTCGAGCAGTCACAGTCTTCCAGAAAAATGCTTGAGTTTCCATTGGCTTCCAATACTCGAGTCGTGCCCGTCCGGGAATCCAACTGCTTGGTTCCTGTACTGAGCACCTGAGCATGGTAGTGCCCGCTCATCACTAGTTACCAGTACCGAGCACCAGAGCATGGTAGTGCCCGCTCATCACTAGTTACAAGTACTGAGCACCCGAGCATGGTAGTGCCCGCTCATCACTAGTTACAAGTACTGAGCACCTGAGCATGGTAGTGCCCGCTCATCTTTAGTTACGAGTACTGAGCACCCGAGCATGGTAGTGCTCGCTCATCACTAGTTACCAGTACTGAGCACCCGAGCATGGTAGTGCCCGCTCATCACTAGTTACGAGTACTGAGCACCTGAGCATGGTAGTGCCCGCTCATCACTAGTTACCAGTCCCGAGTACCCGAGCATGGTAGTGCCCGCTCATCACTAATGGTGTGGTTTACCATCAGATTTTGAATAAATGGTTCTTACCCACTTCAATTGATTTGTGTTTAAGGATTTTTTTTACTATATTTATTACTTTTAGACTGTTTCTGATCAGTCTATTATTAATGAATTACCGTATATTTAGACTTCATATGCACTTGCACGTTAAGAGTGTTTGGATTCCAGGCTAATCAGGTTCACAATAGGGTTTTATTTTATGTATCACTTGTTTTTATGGGGTTTCTTATTGTGAATTATGGCGTAATGGGGATTATTGATTATGTATTGACGGTGGAATAGCCTCCTCTGTTTATAGGCTGGTGATGGCATAACTACCCAAGGTCTGCTTATCCATCCGACATTGCAGTGCTGTGCAGGAAGAGAACGAGCAAGTCTCTTATTTTTTTAATATAGTGATCATACACCATTTTTATCATATAGGTTGAATCATTTGGAGGCTTTGGACAGTCACCCAATGCATATTTGCTAAAAAGCTAAGGGCGCCAGTCCTTGTTATCCTATATTGCAACATGAATAAGGCAAAAAATATACTCACAATATTATCATCGCAACATGCTGAAAATGAAAGGCTACTAATTCATGGTAATTGGTGCTTTTATTTACTAAATCGCCATGGGGTCGCCGTTAAATGGAAATTTGAAAATGCTTTTTTGCTTCCTAATTCATTACCCCCCTTTAATGCAACGCACAAGAACTTCTTCGAAAGCACAAAGAAAATACTATTTATGGAAACCTAGATCATCGCAAAACATATGGCAGGGACAAAGCCCGGATGAGATCTGATTTGTTCTGCAGACTTATTTCATTTCTCGGAGATCATATAATTAATCAGAGATTGCGTAGTGCTGTTCAGAATATTAAAAAAAAAAAAAAAAAAAAAAAAACGCAAAGAAAAAAGTCAGAAAAATAGAAATGACGAATGCCGGCTCTAGAAATGAGAAAAACTAGAAAAATTGACGGCACTTACTAATCTCAGTGTGAACTGGTGCATACCGAACATGACATACAATATTCAGAAATAGCAGTTGCACTCAAGTAAAGGGAAGGAGAAAAAAATAAGACTGTAGATGGTGAATATTGAAATATGAATATGCATTACTGCTAAGAAAACATGAATATTCTTTTGGGAAAAATATGAGTAATTTAGCAAACAAAATTGGCCAAATATATTTGTGCCCAAATACCACGTCAAGGTGTAAAGGCCCCGTTACATGCAACAACATCGCTAACGAGAGGTCGTTGGGGTCACGGAATTCGTGACGCACATCCGGCCTCGTTAGCGACGTCGTTGCGTGTGACACGTACGAACGACCGCTAACGATCACAAAATACTCACCTAATCGTTGATCGTTCACACGTCGTTCCCAATCCCAAATATCGTTGATGGTGCTGGACGCAGGTTGTTGGTCGTTCCTGAGGCAGCACACATCGCTAGGTGTGACACCGCAGAAACGACGAATAACACCGTACCAGCGTCCCCTGGCAACGAGGTGGGCGTCACTTTCTTGCGGCTGCTCTCCGCCCCTCTGCTTCTATTGGACGGCTGCCGTGTGACGTCGCTGTGACGCCGCACGAACCGCCCCCTTAGGAAAGATACAAAAACTTGTGAACAAGAAGGGGTATTTATCATGTTTTTTTTTTTTTTAAGTAAAACTACTGCACCACAGTTGTGAAAAAGTATACAGTTTTTATTATTACAAAAAGTGCAAATATCAAAAATCACATGTGATGACAGTTAGTAGTTAGACATGCATAGTTAAAATCCAATTAGATGAGACGGAGAGAGAAAAAGGTCCCAGGGAGGGAGACAGACTAGCCCTTAACTAAAACTGGTAAGAAAGTAGTATTACTATATCCCGGGGGGGGGGCATATAAGTAACCAAAAGATATCAATAGTATACCCCCTGGGCTAGTGGAGTGATGGAATGTCATACATTAAACGGTAACCAACAGAATAAGGTCCAGATCAGGGCCTGAGTACACCAGTATGTAACACCACCAGAATAATCTCAGAGGAAAGAAAAAAAAAAAAAAGTCATACAGTGGTGGGTAAATTGGCACCTGAAGGACCTACCTGTGGTATGTATAGGGAGTCTGTCAGCCTCACATATGGACCCGGTCCCGACACGTGTTTCGCATGTGCTTCATTGGGAGACCGTGGCCAGCAGTGTGCCGGCGGTGTATAAATAGAGGCAAGGGGTGGGGACTCAGTGTGATAATCACCGCTGTGTCTTGACTCAGCTGAGCGAGCGTATCCCTCCGATAGCCGGCACTCGATATGGCTTCCGGGTTCCAGGAAAGCCTCCTGGTGACGTCATACCCAGAAGCCATAGCCTTAGGAAAGAGGCTGTTCGCCGGCCAGATCGACGTCGCTAGGCAGGCAAGTATGTGTGACGGGGCCTAGCGATATTGTGCGCCACGGGCAGCGATTTGCCTGTGATGCACAAACGACGTGGGCGGGTGCTTTCACGAGCGACATCGCTGCGTGTAAAGCCCCCTTTACTCTCATCTGGGTCCTACACTAATTACTAGGCTTCTCTTTTCCAAACTGACCTTTCATATGGGCTAGAATAGAACCTGCAAAAGGAAAATGAAAAACACATGAAATAACTGGCAGGAGTGCGCAGACAAAAGGACTGAATCTGCATCGGCCACCCCTAGGACTGAAAGCCCGAGGCTGATAGAAGGAATAAGGTTAATTTCCTCCCGACAGCGGGGCTCTCAGTGCAGCGGCTGCATTGTGTCACAACGCTATTAACCTGCAGATTAACTCCATATCTACAAGTTAAGTGTTTTTTTTTTTACATGACAGGTTCCTCTCAAGGCTCCAGTACTTATTAGGTAGCTGTTTGGTCACCAGCTATCTCTCCGGACTCCCAAACTCTTGCATCATTCACCTAATACTTGGCAAGAGATAAAGAGCAGCTACAGAGGAAATCAATTTAACCTACTTATGTCCTGGTATCATACCCCTCCCTACTACACAAACTAAATGCGTATATTACCAATTTTTGCTGGAAGTGTGGAACTAATGAAGGCGATTTGCCTCATTGTTTTTGGTTGTGTGCAGGTATCCAAGGTTTCTGGGAAAATGTTAAGATTTTTATATTTATGGTTGCGGGCCTCCAAATACCTCTGGATCCTGATTTTTTTTCTTATTAAACATGCCACTATGTGATATAAAGTTGTAAATGGCTGTAGTTCTTATTGCTCATGACCTGTCATTGCTGCTGGCAGGATCACTACTGTTATTTAATAACATCTCCTTGCTTGTGGCGTTAAGCACCCTTTCCTGCCTTGCTGCGGGCTGTAGCTGCCAATCTCAGGTGTGGCTCTTTGGGATCACTCCCCTTCTCTATTTAAGTCATGCGATCTGATCAGATGATGCCTGTGATAGAAACTGAATTCCTCATTTCTATGTGGTCCACTATGGAAGGAGCCTGCTCTGGTAGAAGTCTGTCGTGTTGTGTGCAGCAGTGGGGTTTGCTGCACTGAAGCCGCCTGAAATGTCTTTTCCTTTGTATGTCTATTTCCCCTGTTTGTATTCCTTCCCTTGTGTTTCTGTATTGTACTGGCGAGCCTAATGAACTAGTCTGACTGCTCACTAGCCAGGGTGAGTGGAGGGCTAGCTAAGGATCTAAGGTATCTGGCTTGGCGAGAGGTTGCAAGAACTTGCATAAGGAGCTCAGGAGTCAGGCAGGGACCTCCATTGCGGTTTTCCCTTTGTGTGTTTAAACATCTTCTTGGGGCTTTATCAGGTACTAGGTAATCGCTGCTAGTCACATGCGTGACATAACCACTGCTTCTAAATGTCTAAATGGAAGATGATACCACCCCCCAAATAGAGAATTACATGTACAAGGTGTGCGAAGCAAGGAACACTTTACAGAAGCATTAAAGAACACAGTTGACCATTTTGATGCAATCTAGGACCTTTTGGACATTTATGTGCACAGACACTGTTCATAGTCCTAAATACGACAAGTACTTAGTACAATCAGTGCTGAGCTAGACATATTACTTATTCACTCCCCTTATCATATGTGGCAAGGTCTTGTCACTGTTCTTTTCTAAAATGTAATTTTAAGATGTGGCCTCTTCAGTGTCGAGTCCATTCCTTCCTGATGGTTAAATTGTTAAGTGATGCTATTATAAAAGGTATACTAATATCTCAAGTTTTATATTTTGTAATGTCATTTTGAACACTTTATAAAAACTCAATTAAAAAAAAGACAAAAAAACTCTCAGCTCAGCCAAGTGCTCCTGTGTTCTCTATGAGAGAGCCCTTGAAAGACTTGCTTATCTCCAGGGCCTCAGCTAACAGAAAAATGTTGCTTCCTGGTATCAGCTATGTTGGCCCCTTCTGGTCACATGGGTATGACATCAGCACAGGTCCTTTTAGTGACAAAGTAAATTGATTTTATAACAGAATTCGCATAAACAACAGGAGGAGGGGATAACTATGAATACCCACCCCAGCTATCAGCTGCTGTCATTCAGAAAGCTGCTGATTTGACAAACTTTACTTGCTTGTGTTTCAAAACCTAACCATCCTAGCTGACAACTAAAGGTTGTATAGAATCAGCCTTATAGTATCAGAATAGCACTGGCTTTAGGTTATATAACAAAATCCTGGTGATTGGTGCGAAATAACTAGTGATGAGTGGGTTCTACCTTGCTCGGATGCTTCGTACTTGGAACTAATGATGAGCGGGCACTACCATGCTCGGGTGCTCTGTAGTCGTAACTAGTGATGAGTGGACACTACCATGCTCGGTACTCCTAATGAGCAGTTCAATACTTGGATGGGTGTGACTTGAGTACCCAAGTACAATGGAAGTCAATGGGGGACTTGAACATTTTTCAGGAAGATTGGCAGTAAAAAATGCTTGAGTCCCCCATTGATTTCCATTATACTTGGGTACTCAAGTCACACCCATCCAAGCATCAAACTGCTCGTTAGGAGTACCGAGCATGGTAGTGTCCACTCATCACTAGTTACGACTACAGAGCACCCGAGCATGGTAGTGTCCGCTCATCACTAGTTACGAGTACTGAGCACCCGAGCATGGTAGTGCCCACTCATCACTAGTTACGAGTACAGAGCACCCGAGCATGGTAGTGCCCGCTCATCACTAGTTACACGTACAGAGCACCCGAGCATGGTAGTGCCCGCTCATCACTAGTTACAAGTACTGAGCACCCGAGCATGGTAGTGCCCGCTCATCACTAGTTACTAGTATAGAGCACCAGAGCATGGTAGTGCCCGCTCATCACTAGTTACCAGTACTGAGCACCCGAGCATGGCAGTGCCCGCTCATCACTAGTTATGAGTACTGAGCACCCGAGCATGGTAGTGCCCATTCATCACTAGTTACGAGTACTGAGCACCCGAGCATGGTAGTGCCCGCTCATCACTAGTTACGAGTACTGAGCATGGTAGTGCCCGCTCATCTCTAGTTACTAGTACTGAGCATGGTAGTGCCCGCTCATCACTAGTTACGAGTACTGAGCATGGTAGTGCCCGCTCATCACTAGTTACGAGTACTGAGCATGGTAGTGCCCGCTCATCACTAGTTACGAGTACTGAGCATGGTAGTGCCCGCTCATCACTAGTTACGAGTACTGAGCATGGTAGTGCCCGCTCATCACTAGTTACTAGTACAGAGCACCTGAGCATGGCAGTGCCCGCTCATCACTAGTTACGAGTACCGAGCATGGTAGTGCCCGCTCATCACTAGTTACTAGTACAGAGCACCTGAGCATGGCAGTGCCCGCTCATCACTAGTTACGAGTACTAATCACCCGAGCATGGTAGTGCCCGATCACTAGTTACGAGTACAGAACACCCGAGCATGGTAGTGCCCGCTCATCACTAGTTACGAGTACTGAGTACCCGAGCATGGTAGTACTCGCTCATCATTAGCTACGAGTACTGATCACCTGAGCATGGTAGTACCCGCTCATCACTAGTTACGAGTACAGAGCACCCGAGCATGGTAGTGCCCGCTCATCACTAGTTACGAGTACAGAGCACCCGAGCATGGTAGTGCCCACTCATCACTAGTTACGAGTACTAAGCATGGTAGTGCCCGCTCATCACTACTTACGAGTACTGAGCATGGTAGTGCCCGCTCATCTCTAGTTACGAGTACTGAGCATGGTAGTGCCCGCTCATCACTAGTTACGAGTACTGAGCATGGTAGTGCCCGCTCATCACTAGTTACGAGTACTGAGCATGGTAGTGCCCGCTCATCTCTAGTTACGAGTACTGAGCATGGTAGTGCCCGCTCATCACTAGTTACGAGTACTGAGCATGGTAGTGCCCGCTCATCACTAGTTACGAGTACTGAGCATGGTAGTGCCCGCTCATCTCTAGTTACGAGTACTGAGCATGGTAGTGCCCGCTCATCTCTAGTTACGAGTACTGAACATGGTAGTGCCCGCTCATCACTAGTTACGAGTACTGAGCATGGTAGTGCCCGCTCATCTCTAGTTACGAGTACTGAGCATGGTAGTGCCCGCTCATCACTAGTTACGAGTACTGAGCATGGTAGTGCCCGCTCATCACTAGTTACGAGTACTGAGCATGGTAGTGCCCGCTCATCTCTAGTTACGAGTACTGAGCATGGTAGTGCCCGCTCATCTCTAGTTACGAGTACTGAACATGGTAGTGCCCGCTCATCACTAGTTACGAGTACTGAGCATGGTAGTGCCCGCTCATCTCTAGTTACGAGTACTGAGCATGGTAGTGCCCGCTCATCACTAGTTACGAGTACTGAGCATGGTAGTGCCCGCTCATCTCTAGTTACGAGTACTGAGCATGGTAGTGCCCGCTCATCTCTAGTTACGAGTACTGAGCATGGTAGTGCCCGCTCATCACTAGTTACGAGTACTGAGCATGGTAGTGCCGGCTCATCACTAGTTAAAGTGTAAAAGTGCCATTTCTGTAGACCGTACAGTATATACTCGGAGTCTTGGCCCTCTGATCACTGTGAGTTTGCGTTCATAGTTGGATTTGATATTTTTCCCTTCCTTTGTATGACTTTGGGCAGACGCTGAGCGGACACACAGTTGCCTCAGATAATTAACCTGAGTATGATATCGATGCTGAAAACAGGAGGGACATTTCCTGGCGAGGCCCAGCTGAGACCCGCACGCTGCCGCTCAGCTGCCGAGGTGTGTAAAACTCTATGTGGCAGGCTTGGACGGCAGGCCGAGGGCTCGGGGAAGCGGCTCCACATGAATAAGATCTAATACGAGCTCCTAGCAAGAGTTCTGGCAGAACACAGCTACAAGTGATGCGGTGAGACAGTCATCGTGACAAGGCCGGCTTTTGGTTTTCATTATTGGGGGAGGGGGGGGTTATAGCAGAAGGGAGGAAAGATGAGCGAAACACAAGAACAGAGGCGCAAATGTAACCTAGTAGCCTAACCATCATCTGATGGATCACCCCAGTGCAAAGAATCTAGGGGAATGGTGACAAATGCCGTCTGGTTTGGGGACTTGGGCTCTGCGGACAGATCATCTCATCTGCCGGACTACATTCTGTCTTCTGTTAAAATAGATGGATGCACAGCAAAGACACGGGCGTCAGGATTAGTGCAGAGGAGATCTCATGTAGCATCACAAGAAATCCACTGAAGGAGTTTGGAAAATCCATGTCCCCAAACTGCAATTTGCTAAAAAACTCAAAAACAAAAAAAACATGCATTACTCACCCTCCCCAGGTCCAGTGCTCCTGGTGTCTGTTATGGTCTGCAGCGCTGACGTCACGCAGAGAGGACTGCAGCCAATCAGTCAATCTGAGCTGTGTGCGTCCTTATCTCTGGAAGAGCCACTGACCTCAGTAACTGGCTGCTGTGCCGCTGACATGACGTCAGGCAATAAAAAGATACCAGGAGCGGCGGCGAAGACTCAGAGCTGGACCCAGAGAGGGCAAGTAAAGCATCATTTATTAAAAAAAAAAAAAAGCCAACAAACTACTGTTTAGGAGTAGGGATTTTCAAAAGCCCCAAGAAAGGTGTAGTAGTAATATTATTATTAATAATAATAATAATAATAATAATAGCAAATACCTCCAATTGGAGATGTAGTATAGTTCTCCTGATTAGCCATGTTGCTTACCTCATGTGCAGGGCATATGTGAGATGATATGTCCCTTTAAGCGGCATTGTACACTGCCTAGTCACCACTTTGCGGAAATGATCGCACAACAAGGCACAGATTATATGGCGGAGTGTAAACCTACAGCGGCAGCTACCACGCAGCAGCCTCCCGGTGTGCCACACGTCAGCCGGCATTTAAAAAATGGTCATCTAGACCCAGCCTAAGGCTAAAGCTGGATCTCCTCCTAGCTCCCAGATCAGCACTTCAGAGGATGGGTTCTCTATCCGGGCGGCCGATATTCAAATATACGCTCTCCAGAATGTGCTCCAGTGGGGTCTCCTACTGCAGGATATCAGTCTTTATGGCAGGGGTCTCCACCAATGACTAAAGGCCACAGAGCTTGGCAAAGGCAAGTGTCCATAACGGCACTTTACCTAAACAATGCTACATCTAACCCGTGGCAGAACAGCCACCAATTTTCCTGTGTGGCCAGCATGAGATGTTTATAGAAGGCAAGCGGTGCAAACTGTCTACTGAAACCGAACTGCAAAGGCGTTTGTGTCCTTTACTCCCCCAAAAATTGACTTAAACCACTAATTATATATATATATATATATATATATATTAGTGGTCTTCCATGGTTCCGGATCATAATATATAATATATATATTTTTATTATTATTATTATTATTATTATTATTGCGCCATTTATTCCATGGCGCTTTACAAGTGAAAGAGGATATACGTTCAACAATCATTAACAGCGCAAATCAGACTGGTATAAGAGGAGAGAGGACCCTGCCCGCGAGGGCTCACAGTCTACAGGGATATATATATAATTATCCGGAACCATGGAAGACCACCATAAATCATTGGTAAAAGGTGACAAGAGCATTGACAATTAAGCTGGCCGCGCCATCCCCTTACTAACCATCAACACTAGAAGTAGCTGAGGGGTGAACTAACATCCTGTGCACGGCGAACCCAGCCGGAGACCTAGCTATCCTAAAGGAAGGAAGGATGAATAACTCTGCCTCAGAAAATGGATTGGCAAAGAATAGCAAGCCCCCCACATTCAAAGACTGCGGTGATACAGGAAACACAATACACAGATAGATGAAAGGATTAGCAAAGGTGAGGCCCTACTGACTAAATAGGACAGGATAGGAAAGGGACTGATGGTGGCCAGAGAAAAACCCTACCAAAATCCAAAAACCTGATAGTACAAAAAGCCCTCAGATGTGGTCTGGAGCAGGATGAAGCAGGCTGGTGTACAAAGAACAACTGACATCCGGCATAGCCTGCCAGCAGACCAGGGTTTAAATAGGCAGAGAGTTAGCAATGGAAACGCCCTTTGCTCAACACACCTGGTCTCTGTCCAAACAATTCCTGGCCACAAGAGGGAGCCTCACAGCAGCAAAAGCATAACTGACATTCACAACATATATAATATATATCAGCACTTGACTGATGTTATAGATGTAAGTCCCGTGTTCCCTGTCTCTTACTCACTTTCCAGCAGCTTCACCTTCTATCTCTACTGCTCCGGTCGGTCTCCGCCAATTTGTGACCTGTCAGAAGCTCCAGTGTTTCATGGAGCGTGCCGGAGATCACAACTCAATGCAAGTCTATATGAGCCTCGTTCTGGCTCTCATGGACTTGTTTAAACGCTTGTGACATAACTTCTGACTTACGGCCAGTCACAACTTACAGACACAAGATGGCACCATGGGACCGGAGCGATGCCAAAAAAGGATGAAAAAGATCTGAAACCAAAACAAAACAGTGGAGTGTTTTTTCTGATTACATATTTTGGTTAAAAGGGGGCTGTCCAGTGAACGCAACCTATCTGCTGAATAGGCAATCACTTACTGATCGGCGGAGGTTCAACCACCAAACGGCAGAACAGAGAATTTTTACCCTCAACCGGAACGGTTATTCCAGTTACAAAATGGAGCATTAGGTGGAATATCCAACCTCCATTCTATTCATTCTCTATAGGACTGTAAGAAAAAGCTTAGCAGCCCTATAGGGAATGAATGGAGTCAAGTATACACACGGGGTAAGAGCGTTTGGTGCAGACCCCAACCGATCAGTCAGTTGTCCCCTACATAGGTGATACATTGGTTCCACTGGTCTACCCCAAAGGGAAAGCCTACGACATCCGGCAAATAGATTTTTTTTGCAGACCAATCACATGAGCTGTTGGTTAGTGGCTCTCTGATTCATGGATGGGGGTCCTGGGCTGGGGACCTTCAAGTAAGCCATTGAGGCACGTGGAAAGTTGTCGAACTGAATACCTATGAATCCAATATTCATCTCTGTCCCTTAAACCCTTTACATAATGAAGAAAAAAGGAAAATATGAACCAGGACACCTTGTCCACCGGGTGTATCCTGCTCTTCTTCATCAGTACGGAAAATCCTTGGCGGGGTGCTGCAATCATATAAGAAAGAAGATCAATCTGAAAATAGAAGATCATCCCATGATAGAAAACAGTTATAATAAAACTTCACATTTATGTCATTAATTAATAAATATTATATATATATATATATATATATATATATATATATATATATATATATATATATATATATATATATATATATATATATATATATTAATAATAATAAAGTGTGCTGCAAGCCATCAAGACAGGATAAAAAGAAATCAACGCATTTCGGCTTAGTCTTAATCATGGGTTAAGGTGTGGTCGAAACGCGTTGGCTGTGACGTTTTATTCTATTTTCTATTGTGGGATGGTTTCTTCACCTTTTGTAAACCCTTTGTGTGCCATTATACACAGGGATCTGTCCTCTCTAGTATTACGGTTTTATTCTGTGCACATAGTAGCTGGGTGCAACATGTGTCGTGCAAAAAGTAAAAGCTTCCTGCGGGCCAAAGGTAATCCTCGGAAATGCATTAACAGCGCATCCAAATTGCTGTGTATTTCGGCGTCCCTGGGTCTCTGATCTCGTAGTGTACATTACACATTTGGCTCCAGTGAAGTTAGAGAACTGTCATTAGCATTATGCAAATGCCCGGGTGAATCATCTTCCCCACTCACGACTGTCCTGGTGGAGGATGATGACTGCCTGGGGTCAGAAACCTATTACGCAGAGCAGGTTATTCTCTGCAACCTCACTTCATTAAATGCAGCCTGCAGGGTGGCCCGTTCACAAATAACTATATCGGGGAAAGGGATAGATCATCTGATAGTGACAAGAGACTAGGAAGAAAAAAAAATGCTTTCACTCCACTGTATTAGTAACTGTGAAAATGTATGCATCGGTGAACACTAGACAAACCTTATTCCCAGTCATACGCAGGGCCGAGTCCTCCAGCCATGTAGGAGCCCTGAGACCCCCTCCTCAGCTCCTCTTTTGATTAACTATCCTGGCATGGTGAACATGTGACAATGCGCAAGGTCGGCTAATCAAAAAAGAGCAGCAGATAAAAGGGAATTCTCAAGGCTCCAGTTCAGTGGCCACAGATTACCGACTCAACTGATGGACTGGGTCCTGCGAATCGATTCCCATCAACTCTACCCATATTATTAAGAGGATAGGTTTCTCTCTCTTCCACATTTAGCAATTTGCGAAAAATAACCCAATTTCCACCGTAAAGGCCCTGTCACACACAGAGATAAATCTGCGGCAGATCTGTGGTTGCAGTGAAATTGTGGACAATCAGTGCCAGGTTTGTGGCTGTGTACAAATGGAACAATATGTCCATGATTTCACTGCAACCGCAGATCTGCCAAAGACTTATCTCTGTGTGTGACGGGGCCTTAAGGCAAGGGTCTCACTCGCATGTGACTCGTGCGAGTATTGGATCGCATTCCCCGGACCGGCCGTGGTTCTCCTGACAGGAGCGGGTCAACATCATAGAAATACATACATAGAAATACATGCCGTTTCTGGCAGAAGAGAAGCCAGCCGATCCGGGCAGTGCGATCTGATACTTGCATGAGTTACATGCAAGTGTGACTGAAGCCTAAAAGCCTTAAAGGGAATCGGACAGCAGGTTTTTGACACCTCATCTGTGAGAATCATAATGTAGGAATGGAGACCCTGATTCCAATAATGTATCACTTAGATCACTAAGTGCAGAGGTATGATAAAATCTGAATTTTTAGATGTAGCAGGGCTCATAAAGCTAACCCCCCCCCACCCCTAATTAGCAGCTTTCTATGTGCAGTGTACACTGACAGTAAGTTGCTAATCACTGCTTAGGGCATGGTTGGACTAGGTGTCACACAAGCACCTAGTCCTGGCAGTGATCATTTCCTACTGATAGAACACGCTGTCTTAAAATCACAACACAAAGCTTAATAGGCAAGACATGCTGGGAATCAAGGCCTCAGCCCCTACATCATGCTGCCCTCAGATTACATAGCAAAAATCTGCTGCCATATTCCACTTAAAAGAAGACGCCACTAGTTGGTGAAGGTATAGTTTCTGCCACCTTTTCCTTATCTTATTTCTAGTACCTGTCCCCCTTTACTGCTCTACTAATCAACATAAGTTGAAAGGTATATGGTAAGATGACCAATTCTTGGCATAAACATAAAGCATTATGTTATTTGAGATATATATATATATATATATATATATATAAATAATATAGAGAGAGCGATGTGTGTGTGAATATATTATATATATATATATATATATATATATAGAGAGATAGATAGATAGAGAGAGAGATAGGTATATACAGTATATATAGAGAGAGATATATACAGTATAATATATATACGGTATATATACACACACTGTATATATCTATCTCTATCTATATATACTGTATATATCTATCTCTCTATACATTTTATAGTGTATATTTTATATATATATATATATATATATATATATATATATATATATATATATATATATATATATATATATATATATATATATATATATATATATATATACACACACATACACACACACACACACACATTATATATATAAATATATACACACACATACACACACATATATATACGTACATATATACATACACACACCTATACATAGAGATAGATAGAGATTATATATATATATTTATACTGTGTGTGTGTGTGTGTGTGTGTGTGTGTGTGTGTGTGTGTGTGTGTGTGTGTATGTATGTATGTATGTATGTATGTATATATATATATATATATATATATATATATAATCTCCATCTATATATCTCTATAGATATATTTTGTACTCTGAAAGTGATATATGATATATTTTCTGAGTATTGTCATATTCACAAAGCCACTAACACTCTGATTTTAATACCTTGTGAGTTAAAAGTGTTATAAAAGTAATTTATACATTGATAAATGGTAATAGAATTAAAACAAAAAAAAAAAATGATTTGTCAGTGTTAAGAATTGCTCAGGATGCACATGTACATTGGCCAATGTTCTGCTTTAATTGCCACATGTGTAAGTAAAGTGTATAAGACTGCACTGCAGGGTAGTGATAATGTAAAGCTTAATCTATAGTGTATGGGATGAGGGACAGGAAAGCGGCATAAAAAGCTGAGCGGCGACTGATACAATTCCATATGTTTCATCTCCGAGCTGGACATATTGGGTGACAGTACTGAGCTCCAGACTGACCCCTGTAAGGCTGCGTTCACCCTTTGCTTGTCTGCTTGGATGAGACTATACCAGCGGAGTGACTATCCCGTCCATTCCTGCTAGAAATGCAGAACCGGGGCAGCGCTGATTTATTTGGGATTCATCTGGTTTCCATTCTTTGTTTATTTTTAGAATGGAAAAAGTCATGAAAGTAGAACTTTTCCTTCCATTCGAAAAAAATAAATAAATTGGGACTCCAAATGGAAAAGAAAAGAACGCCGCACCAATCAATGGCCCCTGTCCTTTATTTACAACAGAAACAAAAAAGCAGGACAGAAACAGAAAAGAGCAACAGAGATGTGAACAGCGCTCCACATCACGCAGCATTTGTCTGTCCGGCATAAAGGTGTCACTGCTCACCGGACCTTTCCCTACAGTAACCCATCAGATAGGTATTCAGATCCCCTTGTGATAGGCTGCGTGGCAGGGACTCACGTAGATACTAGTCAGGAGCGGGCACTACCATGCGCAGTACTGAAAACGAGCAGTTGGATGCTCGGACGGACGCGAGTAGGTCAGACCCTAAATCTAGTTTCACACATCCGGCTTTTTGCCGGTTTGCCGGATTCGGCGCACGCCAGTACAGTGTATACAGTACGATCGCAGCACGACAAGCGCCGGTCACATGCTGTTATGTGACCAGAGCATGTGACCCGGAGGTTGCGGCGCTGCCACTGTACTGTATACACTGTACTGGCGTGCGCCGAATCCGGCAAACCGGCAAAAAGCCAGATATGTGAAACCGGCCTTAGACGGGCTTGACTCGTGTACAGGAGTATAATGGAAGTCCATGGGAAACGCAAACATGCTTCCAGAAGATCAGGAGCAGGTCGGACGCTCGACTCGTGTATTTGAGTATAAGGGAACATATTCCAGAAAAGTGCTTAAAGTTTCACATTGGCTTCCATTATACTCGGTACTGAAGTCGAGCCCGTCCGACACTCCAACTACTGGTTACCAGTACTGAGCACCAGAGCATGGTAGTGCCCGCTCATCACTAATTACCAGTACTGAGCACTCGAGCATGGTAGTGCCCGCTCATCACTAGTTACGAGTACTGAGCACCCAAGCATGGTAGTGCCCGCTCATCACTAGTTACGAGTACTGAGCACCCAAGCATGGTAGTGCCCCCTCATCACTAGTTACGAGTACAGAGCACCCGAGCATGGTAGTGCTCGCTCATCACTAGTTACGAGTACAGAGCACCCGAGCATGGTAGTGCCCGCTCATCACTAGTTACGAGTACTGAGCACCCGAGCATGGTAGTGCCCGCTCATCACTAATTACCAGTACTGAGCACTCGAGCATGGTAGTGCCCGCTCATCACTAATTACCAGTACTGAGCACTCGAGCATGGTACTGCCCGCTCATCACTAATTACCAGTACTGAGCACCCGAGCATGGTAGTGCCCGCTCATCACTAATTACCAGTACTGAGCACCCGAGCATGGTAGTGCCCGCTCATCACTAATTACCAGTACTGAGCACCCGAGCATGGTAGTGCTCGCTCATCAATAATTACCAGTACTGAGCACCTGAGCATGGTAGTGCCCGCTCATCACTAGTTACAAGTACTGAGCACCCGAGCATGGTAGTGCCCGCTCATCACTAGTTACAAGTACTGAGCACTCGAGCATGGTAGTGCCCGCTCATCACTAGTTACCAGTACTGAGCACCCGAGCATGGTAGTGCCTGCTCATCACTAGTTACAAGTACTGAGCACCCGAGCATGGTAGTGCCCGCTCATCACTAGGTACGAGTACTGAGCACCCGAGCATGGTAGTGCCCGCTCATCACTAGTTACGAGTACTGAGCACCCGAGCATGGTAGTGCCCGCTCATCACTAGTTACCAGTACTGAGCACCCGAGCATGGTAGTGCCCGCTCATCACTAGTTACCAGTACTGAGCACCTGAGCATGGTAGTGCCCACTCATCACTAGTTACGAGTACTGAGCACCCGAGCATGGTAGTGCCCGCTCATCACAAGTAGATACCACACTTAAAATCAAACAAACAATCTAAGAAGTAAATGGCTGCATATGCAACTGACTCCAGTGTAAGTGATATTGGGAAATTAGAATATTAAATCCTGGGGAGATGGAAATACATTTCTGTTTATAAATAAAATAATAAAAATAATATGAACAGTAATAGATTTATATAAATATAAGCAGTAAAAGAAACATCACGCCATCAATGGTTAATACACTGGGCGAGGACATTTCATCTATTTTTTTTTTTATCCTAGATTATAGCCCAGATGATGCGGGAAAGAAAAAATAAACTTACAGCGTCTGCAATTTCTATAGATAGAAAGTGCTAATTTTGGTTTTGTGTAAAATCGCCCAACTCTGTGGTCTGAGGGGTGGAACGGTCGAGGATTCCCCAGAGAGAAAAGAACTAAATAAAAGGTAAATTACTAGAGCAGCGTACCTCGTACTCCGATTCCAGGGTAACATTTCTGTCTTTATTTTTGATGACGCCGGCTACAGAGGGGTCCACCTGCAAATTACACAAAGATGTAAGTGAAGAAAGCCCACATACATTGGAACCACAGTAATAATTAGAAGGTTAATAATAAAATATGTATATATCAAACGCCGATATACCAATGTTTCCTACAGTGGGTATAGGCTCTGATACCAAAGTGGATCCCTTAAGTTCCCGCAGAGAATCCCAACAGTCAATGATGTTCTCCAAAATATATTAGGATACATCTATTTTGCTCAGCCCAAGATCTCAAGTCAAGGTACGTAATTCATTTATTAGAGAAGTCATGGATTTTGGCAAAGAATTGATCATCTCCTACATACGGGGCCTCCTGACTCTTGGTATAGAAGGATTGGGCACAGTTGGAATCTCAATGTCTGATCCTTTTGTTACCAAAGAAACTTCACTTTCTTCCTGGCTGAAAACACTTGATCACTTGGCTGAACATGTATGATCTGAAGAGAGAGCGGTGCTGGCCAAAAAGGTTCAGTCTACAGCTGTCTCGAGACTGTCACACTTGGTATGGTGGACCATCAAACGGCGAAAGGAAGGAGCAAGAGGGAAACCCTGACACTAGGGAAGGGGAAGATGGAGACCTCTGGAGAAAGCCTACCGCTGACCCTTGGCTTCTCTGATGTCCCTAGATATGTACCGAATCTAAGCGCTGATCAAGATACTTAAGCCCTAGATGGCCCTGAAATAACCCCTAGGCAGTGACCGGGCGGCATGAGCAGTAGTCAACCCCTCCAAGCCCAAAAAACAGACACGTGAGACAAACAATGGAATACAATATGGACACTTATCTCCAAGATGAGTTTGGGAGACAGACAGCAACACGCAAGAAGTTTCCACAGGAGATTTCACGCCGACTGCTTGTAATCTGAACAGCTTAGAAGTAACTATCACCGGCAACAAACCAAGGGGGAAACACAGAGTTATATAGGACCTGCACCTGAACTGCCAAGATATCCGCAGGGTCCAAAAGGGAAAGAGTTAACCTTAACAGAGTAAATACATAGAACTCCATTCACACCAAGGAAGAAAGAATGGAATATCAAGGAGCCGTTTGTGCAGCCAATCGCAGCAACCACAAGGTTGTCTGTCATGCGTGAAATACCCACGACAGTGACTGACCAAACTTCAGCTAGAAGATAGACGCCTGCAAAAAAGGACCAACCTCGTCTACAATGGAAAATTATACAAACTAAGCCACACCTCTTTTCCTAAACCCCACCCTTTTGTCCATTGCAAATTTAAAAGTGTAAACCTCTGTTAACATTTTTAGGGGGGGGGGGGATCTTGTATATAGCTATCAAGGCCAAATAAACATATTATTGCAAAACCTATATTAACATTCCTTAAATTGAAAGAATAACTTAAATGAATATTTATTCTAAAAGAGCGGCGGCCCTCATAAGTCCTTGGAGACATTCACAATCCACACGCGCTGCCGTTATACAATATGTGTATATAGAACAGCGATGTAATTAATGTACGCCGAAGATTCCGCAAGATACATATTTATGGATAACCGCCAAGTGCTCGCCTAAAAACGGCATTAGATCAGTCCGTTTTTACACCTTGCATTAGCCGAGCAATAATAGCACAAGAATCATTAGTTACCTGAATGTATCACCAAATGAGTTATACATGTTAATTGCCGGCTTTTATAATAAATGAGCGGAGGAAGACTGCGGCTCTTTTTCATGCAATATTTTTCCTAATTTCTGAGATAATCATCCGTGCGCTCCAGCCATTCCGATATGCTGAGTTTTTGCAAAATAGATCTGTGTAAGAATTATCCAGCGGAGTGTGAGGAATCATTATGCTGCAGCCAAAAAGAAGGAAACACAACCCGACAGACGAAAGGTTTATACACGACAGATTTGGGCTTTAAAGCGATAATCGTATAAATGTGATCATCTAGGAATATACCGCCGAGCCTCGTACAATAGGACTTGGACACGTCATTGATTTTTGTCTATCATGTTCTTTGACTCTATTTTATAGTTTCTTGGTTATTTTGGTTTTGGGGAATGTTGACTGGCTAGAACAAGCCCATCATGGCATAACTGGTGGAAATTAGGGCTAAAAATACTGTATTTTTCAGATTATAAGATACACTTTTCCACCCAAAAATTTGGAAGGAAAATGAGGGGTGCGTCTTACAATCTGAAGGTTGCTTACCAAAGATGGTAGAGAGGGGTCGCAGGAGCAATGCCGCAGGCGCTATGCTGGAGCTGCGGGCAGAGGACGCTTTGCTGTGCTGGGGCAGCGGGCACTGTGCTGGAGCTGCGGGCAATGTGCTGGAACAGCGCTGTGCTGGGGCTGCAGGCTGAGGGCACTGTGTTGGGGCTGCAGGTCGAGGGCGCTTTGTTGTGCTGGGGCTGCGGGCACTGTGCTGGAACAGCGCTGTGCTGGGGCTGCAGATTGAGGACGCTTTGCTGTGCTGGGGCTGCGGGCACTGTGCTGGAACAGCGCTGTGCTGGGGCTGCAGGCCGAGCGCGCTGTGCTGGGCTGAGGTTGAGGGCGCCATCCTGAAAATGTCGACAGTGCGGACTTCAAAATAATGGCGCTCAGAGTCGGTGCGTGCACAGATGGAGCTCTCAGCTCAAGACCTGATCTGCGCATGCGCCACCTACGGGTGCCATTTTCCTTGCGTCTGCTGCTGGGTAATCAATGGGCTGGAAGCGGAGTGTGTGCAGATGAGATCTTGAGCCAAGACCTTCATCTGTGCACATGCTGACTCCGGGCGCCATTATGTTGAAGTCCTCACAGTAAACATTTTTAGGATGGCACCCGCAGCGTCAGCACAGCACAGAGCCCTAGGCATGCAGCCCCAGCACTGCAGCCGCAGCACATCGCCCGCAGAATCGCCCTATTCCACCATCACCCCCCTGCCTCCTGTCTTCCTGTGACCCCCCGCTCCAAGACCACTGCTGCCTGCTCCTGGTAAGACACCACTGGATTGTAAGACGGACCTCCCCCCCACTTTAACTTTTTTTCCTCTAAATTTAGGGTGAGTCTTATAATCCGGTGTGTCTTATAAACCGAAAAATACGGTAAAAAATGAAAACGCTCAAATAACCATATAGACTAATTTTGGAAGAGGGGGCAGGGGTAAATCATCACTGACAGCGGCCCGCTCAACTGTATACATTGTGTTCAGAAAACATCGTTTAGCACAAAGTAATTTGACGATCCCATCACATGTAAGAAAATAGGACGCCTGGTGACTTTATTAGGATGTCCACAACCCATGCCGGACTGGCCCTAGGGCAATTCTGTCAAATGCCAGGTGGGATCCATCGATCGCAATACTGTTAACATTTGTGGTGGCGCACAGAGCCACCGGCTCCCTACTCCGTCAACTTCCTCCAGCAGGGCGCAGGCCTTTTGAAGGCCGGCTCCACACAGAGGACGTCAGGTGATGACATCACTGCATCCCGCCTCCTGTTACATCACCTAGAAAAGAAGGAGGGAGGGATCAGAACATGCCTAGATAACTAGATTTGCAAAATGTGCATATGTTGTGCACCAGGATTAGTTGGGGAACATGGAAATATCCAATGTGGTTTTTAACCGAGGTTGACATACGAAATCCAGGAGGTTTTAGATACAGTCTGTGTGAACATGTGCTAAATGGCAATTCATTAAAGCAAATCTGTGATACTTCTCTTGCCCAAATACTGGAGCATCATTGTCCACTGCAGGATTGACAGCTGTTGACCCGATCGTCTCAATTCCAGGCAAGTCAATTTCCATGGTTAATACACTTAAAGGGGTTGACCAGTACTCTGACAACTGCTTTCTCATCAGTAGGTTTCCCTCCAAGTAAAATAATAAGACCTCTCCTCCCTTCCAGGTGTCAGCACCGTTCCAGCGGCGTCAGCAATGGCTCTCCTGGGGCTCACATGACATGCAAGCTATGTGGACAATCAGTGCCTGCTTCACAGTCACCTCTTTTGGAGACACTTGACATCTGGAGGAAGTGAGAATTGTGGGAGTTGCTGCTTCACTCTCACTTCCGCCACATGTCTGATTTGTTGGTTATCGTCATGTGAGCCCCAGGAGAGCCAGTGCCGACATTGGCAGTTTTTTTGTTTTTACTCTACGATAAAAAAAATACGTAATTACTTACCGGTAATGTGTTTTTTTCCGAACCCATGACGGGACCACAATATAAGGGTGCCGTCATAGGGTGAGGGAAAATACGTAATTACTTACCGGTAATCTGCTTTTTCCGAACCCATGACGGCACCACGATATAAGGGTGCCGTCATAGGGTGAGGGAAAATACGTAATTACTTACCGGTAATCTGCTTTTTCCGAACTCATGACGGCACCACGATATAAGGGTGCTGTCATAGGGTGAGGGAAAATACGTAATTACTTACCGGTAATGTGCTTTTTCCGAACCCATGACGACACCACGATATAAGGGTGCCGTCATAGGGTGAGGGAAAATACGTAATTACTTACCGGTAATCTGCTTTTTCCGAACCCATGACGGCACCACGATATAAGGGTGCCGTCATAGGGTGAGGGAAAATACGTAATTACTTACCGGTAATCTGCTTTTTCCGAACTCATGACGGCACCACGATATAAGGGTGCTGTCATAGGGTGAGGGAAAATACGTAATTACTTACCGGTAATGTGCTTTTTCAGAACCCATGACGGCACCACGATATAAGGGTGCCATCATAGGGTGAGAGAAAATACGTAATTACTTACCGGTAATGTGCTTTTTCCGAACCCATGACGGCACCACGATATAAGGGTGCCGTCATAGGGTGAGGGAAAATACGTAATTGAATGAATGTGGAGTGTTTCATTTTGGCGCGCCCGGTGTTGTGCCTAATCTCAAGAGATCCTTCCAAAAAACTAAAAACAAAAAAAGGGGAGAACTCTAATGTGAAACCCCTTTAATGATCAGATTAGGTCCCTTGCCATGTATATTTTATGGATAAGTAATAGGAAAAAAAACGGATTATTGGCCACCTCTAGCAGGGACATGCGAGAGTCATCAGTCCTTGTGCGCGGCGATGGATTACATTACCGCCTGGCAGTTTAATTCAGTAAAAGATGCAGAGGTCAAGCGAGAACAAGAAAATGCCTGACAATTTCCCATCATTATCTGATGGGCACAGATCGTCTAATCTGCACGCACTTGTTTAGATGTACATCATTTTTCTGAAGGTGCTGAAAAGGAGCCATGTCACCGCTCTGTGCACATTACTAAATGACAAGGCTATCTGGCAGGCAGGAGCGCCAAACAACAGGGGAGAATCAGGGGAAGGGCCGAGAGACAGCGAAATCCGGGGATAGGAAGCGCCTCGCCTGCCACGCTTATTATACACTCACACTGGCCTGCAAATGAAGATCTCCAAGCAACAAATATATCCATATGTACACAGCAAAGAAAAGACAGGGTCTTATTCCCCCTCAATTTGTATTTTATAAATGTTCATAATTTATATAACAATTAATTGGCACTGTACAGTGTGCAACACAGATGCTCAGTGGTTAGCACTGTACAGTGTACAACATAGTTGCTCAGTGGTTAGCACTGTACATTGGGCAGCACAGTTGCTCAGTGGTTAGCACTGTACAATGGGCAGTACAGTGGCTTAATAGTTAGCACTGTACAGTGGGCAGCACGGTTGCTCAGTGGTTAGCATTGTACATTGGGAAGCACAGTTGCTCAGTGGTTAGCACTGTACAGTGGGCAGCACGGTGGCTCAGTGGTTAATTTATATAACAATTAATTAGCACTGTACAGTGTGCAACACAGTTGCTCAGTGGTTAGCACTGTACATTAGGCAGCACAGTGGCTTAATAGCACTGTACAGTGGGCAGTACAGTGGCTTAGTAGTTAGCACTGTACAGTGGGCAGCACGGTGGGTCAGTGGTTAGCACTGTACAGTGGGCAGCACATGGGCTCAGTGGTTAGCACTGTACAGTGAGCAGCATGGTGGCTCAGTGGTTAGCACTGTACAGTGTGCAACACAGTTGCTCAGTGGTTAGCACTGTACATTGGGCAGCACAGTGGCTTAGCAGTTAGCACTGTACAGTGGGCAGCACAGTGGTTAGCACTGTACAGTGGGCAGAACGGTGGCTTAGTAGTTAGCACTGTACAGTGGGCAGCGAAGTGGCTCAGTGGTTAGCACTGTTGCTGTGCAGCGCTGGGGTCCTGGATCCAAATCCCATCAAGGACAACATCTGCAAGGAGTTTGAATGTTCTCCCCGTGTTTGGGTGGGTTACCTTCTCCGGTTCTCTTTACACTCCAAAGAAATACTGGTAGGGAATGTAGATTGTGAGCCCCAATGGGGACAGTGATGATAATGTCTGTAAAGCGCTGTGGAGTTAATGGCGATATATTCATAAGCATAATAAAATTCCCATTCAGCCCAGTTCTCTTCCAATTTTTGCATTACGGGAAGTCCGTTCATGAACCAGTTCCCTTTCTGGAGGGCTCAGTTTGAGCATTTAGGATACATTTTCCCTGCATAGTCTATTCTAGGAGACATTTGTCACTAGACCCTGCAGTAATGATGTCACTGCCAGAAAATAATCTTCAACATTGTGTCTAAAGCCCGAGGCCAAGTGCATGTCACAATCTGTTTCTTTAAAAGGTAGTCAAAAGGACCAATAATCACGGTTAGACTTTATATGCCACCTTGGCGTCCATTACCCTTTTGATATGCATCTGCTCTCGGACAACTCCTTTAGTACAGTGCCTTGCGAAAAGTATTCAGCCCCTTGAATTTTTCAACCTTTTCCCACATTTCAGGCTTCAAACAAAAAAAATGTAATGTTCTGGTGAAGAATCAACAACAAGTGGGACACAATTGTGAAGTTGAACGATATTTATTGCTTATTTTAATATTTTTTAAAAAATAAATAACTGAAAATTTGGGCGTGCAATATTATTCGTCCCCTTTAAGTTAATACTTTGTAGCGCCACCTTCTGCTGCGATTACAGCTGCAGTCGCTTGGGGTATGTGTCTATCAGTTTTGCACATCGAGAGACTGAAATTCTGGCCCATTCTTCCTTTGTAAACAGCTGGAGCTGAGTGAGGTTGGATGGAGAGCGTTTGTGAACAGCAGCTTTCAGCTCTTTCCACAGATTCTCGATTGGGTTCAGGTCTGGACTGTGACTTGGCCATTCTAACACCTGGATACGTTTATTTGTGAACCATTCCATTGTAGATTTTACTTTATGTTTGGGGTCATTGTCTTGTTGGAAGACAAATCTTCATCCCAGTCTCAGGTCTTTTGTAAACTCCAACAGGTTTTCTTCAAGAATGGTCCTGTATTTGGCTCCATCCATCTTCCCATCAATTTTAACCATCTTCCCTGTCCCTGCTGAAGCAAAGCAGGCACAAACCATGATGCTGCCACCACCATGTTTGACAGTGGGGATGGTGTGTTCAGGGTGATGAGCTGTGTTGTTTTTACGCCAAATATATCGCTTGGCATTATGCCCAAATAGTTTGATTTTGGTTTCATCTGACCAGAGCACCTTCTTCCACGTGTTTGGTGTCTCCCAGGTGGCTTGTGGCAAACTTTAAACAACACTTCTTATGGATATCTTTGAGAAATGGCTTCTTCTTGCCACTCTTCCATAAAGGCCAGATTTGTGCAGTGTACTACTGATTATTCTCCTATGGACAGACTCTCCCACCTCCGCTGTAGATCTCTGCAGTTCATCCAGAGTGATCATGGGCCTCTTGGCTGCATCTCTGATCAGTCTTCTCCTTGTTTGAGATAAAAGTTTGGATGGACGGTTGGGTCTTGGTAGATTTGCAGTGGTAGGATACTTCTTCCATTTCAATATGATCGCTTGCACAGTGCTTCTTGGGATGTTTAAGGTTTTGGAAATCGTTTTGTAACGAAATCCAGCTTTAAACTTCTCCACAACAATATCACAGACCTGCCTGTTGTGTTCCTTGGTCTTCATGATGCTATCTGTGCTTTATACAGAACACTGAGACTATCACAGAGCAGGGGCATTTATATGGAGACCTGATTACACACAGGGGCTTATATTTATCATCATCAGTCATTTAGGACAACATTGGATCATTCAGAGATCCTCAATGAACTTCTGGAATGAGTTTGCTGCACTGAAAGTAAAGGGGATGAATAATATTGCACGCCCCAATTATCTGTTATTTATTTTTATAAAGTTTAAAATAAGCAATAAATGGTGTCCCACTTGTTGTTGATTCTTCACCATAACATTAACATTTTTATCTTTATGTTTGAAGCCTGAAATGTGGGAAAAGGTTGAAAAATTCAAGGGGGGGCAAATACTTTTGCACGGCACTGTACAAGTAACAACATGAAAACTGGATGAAATCTGGCTTTACCTGGACGATATTTGGTGTTTATCTCTAAGAGGCCGATACACATTGGAGGAAAGACGTTCAAAATCGGCTCCAGTTAATGTCACTTAAGTGATATGTGCCAATATAGCCCAGCGGTCCTGACCTAAGAGAGGAGAGCCAAACTGCAGGCAAAGGCTGAATGTACATCTAATGCCCAAACTTACGCTTTAAATAAAGGTTACATAGTTTTCGATCACATTAGGAGAATATTGCTTTAGTGAAAGAATAACTTAAAGTCTTGAATAAAGACCAATAGTCTCCGTAATGTGCGGCTGCTGCAATTCAGGAAATTAAATATTTGCACAAATTAGCAAAATTGAACATATTTTGATTGCCAGATGGTCTCCGTTTAATGTTCATTAGCTGAACTGACTGATGTCGAAAGAGCTGCTCCGAGGAAGATTAGGACACGAAAAAGCCATAAAAGCACATAGCACCCCACAAGCGTTTTATACATCGCGGATCTCCCCTCCCCCCATCCTATTAAACTCTCTTTCTGTTCAATTTTGTTGTTTCAGATGTGAACTAAATCACTGTTTGGCAGCACAGAACGCCGACTGTGATCCAATTACGGCTCTTACAATCCCATATAGAAACAAAGCGCTAGATGATTTCATTAAATCAAATGGAGTTTCCGGATTAAGCATCCGGCTTCATCAAGAGCTTTGACTTTCTATTAATGCACAGCTACTAGATATAGCGAGGTATACAAGCCCCGAACATAAAGGCTGGGAAAAGTAAAATAATCTAATGTATAAAGCTGTGTGTGTGTGTGTGTGTGTGTGTGTATGTATGTATGTGTGTGTATGGGATTGGCATCTGCACCGTCGCAGCTACAGCCACAAACTTTTGCACACTCACACGTCTGGACCCCGAGAGCGTCATAGGCTGTTTTGAGGGGAAATTTTAACCCCGCACTTTACAGTTATTCACCAAAAAAACCTGCCTCCATTAAAGCGAATAGAGCTGGGAGCCACAGTGCAGCCAGAACTTCAGAAGAATGTGCAGCCACGCCCTTATATGGAATGTTGGTGTGTCACAATGCAGCCAGGGAAAGAGACACACACAGACAGGGTAAGAAACAGACATAGACAGGGTAAGAGACAGACACAAAGACAGACAGACAAAAAAAAGAGACAGACTGACAGAGAAAGAGACAGACAGGGAAAGAGAGAGACAGGTAAAGAGACAGACAGGGTAAGAGACAGACAGGGTAAGAGACAGACAGGGTAAGAGACAGACAGGGTAAGAGACAGACAGGGTAAGAGACAGACAGGGTAAGAGACAGACAGGGTAAGAGACAGACAGGGTAAGAGACAGACAGGGTAAGAGACAGACAGGGTAAGAGACAGACAGGGTAAGAGACAGACAGGGTAAGAGACAGACAGGGTAAGAGACAGACAGGGTAAGAGACAGACAGGGTAAGAGACAGACAGGGTAAGAGACAGACAGGGTAAGAGACAGACAGGGTAAGAGACAGACAGGGTAAGAGACAGACAGGGTAAGAGACAGACAGGGTAAGAGACAGACAGGGTAAGAGACAGACAGGGTAAGAGACAGACAGGGTAAGAGACAGACAGGGTAAGAGACAGACAGGGTAAGAGACAGACAGGGTAAGAGACAGACAGGGTAAGAGACAGACAGGGTAAGAGACAGACAGGGTAAGAGACAGACAGGGTAAGAGACAGACAGGGTAAGAGACAGACAGGGTAAGAGACAGACAGGGTAAGAGACAGACAGGGTAAGAGACAGACAGGGTAAGAGACAGACAGGGTAAGAGACAGACAGGGTAAGAGACAGACAGGGTAAGAGACAGACAGGGTAAGAGACAGACAGGGTAAGAGACA
Source organism: Anomaloglossus baeobatrachus (assembly GCF_048569485.1). Classification (NCBI taxonomy): domain Eukaryota; kingdom Metazoa; phylum Chordata; class Amphibia; order Anura; family Aromobatidae; genus Anomaloglossus; species Anomaloglossus baeobatrachus. The sequence continues at coordinate 37,941,248 of NC_134364.1, forward strand.
GACAGGGTAAGAGACAGACAGGGTAAGAGACAGACAGGGTAAGAGACAGACAGGGTAAGAGACAGACAGGGTAAGAGACAGACAGGGTAAGAGACAGACAGGGTAAGAGACAGACAGGGTAAGAGACAGACAGGGTAAGAGACAGACAGGGTAAGAGACAGACAGGGTAAGAGACAGACAGGGTAAGAGACAGACAGGGTAAGAGACAGACAGGGTAAGAGACAGACAGGGTAAGAGACAGACAGGGTAAGAGACAGACAGGGTAAGAGACAGACAGGGTAAGAGACAGACAGGGTAAGAGACAGACAGGGTAAGAGACAGACAGGGTAAGAGACAGACAGGGTAAGAGACAGACAGGGTAAGAGACAGACAGGGTAAGAGACAGACAGGGTAAGAGACAGACAGGGTAAGAGACAGACAGGGTAAGAGACAGACAGGGTAAGAGACAGACAGGGTAAGAGACAGACAGGGTAAGAGACAGACAGGGTAAGAGACAGACAGGGTAAGAGACAGACAGGGTAAGAGACAGACAGGGTAAGAGACAGACAGGGTAAGAGACAGACAGGGTAAGAGACAGACAGGGTAAGAGACAGACAGGGTAAGAGACAGACAGGGTAAGAGACAGACAGGGTAAGAGACAGACAGGGTAAGAGACAGACAGGGTAAGAGACAGACAGGGTAAGAGACAGACAGGGTAAGAGACAGACAGGGTAAGAGACAGACAGGGTAAGAGACAGACAGGGTAAGAGACAGACAGGGTAAGAGACAGACAGGGTAAGAGACAGACAGGGTAAGAGACAGACAGGGTAAGAGACAGACAGGGTAAGAGACAGACAGGGTAAGAGACAGACAGGGTAAGAGACAGACAGGGTAAGAGACAGACAGGGTAAGAGACAGACAGGGTAAGAGACAGACAGGGTAAGAGACAGACAGGGTAAGAGACAGACAGGGTAAGAGACAGACAGGGTAAGAGACAGACAGGGTAAGAGACAGACAGGGTAAGAGACAGACAGGGTAAGAGACAAACAGGGTAAGAGACAGACAGGGTAAGAGACAGACAGGGTAAGAGACAGACAGGGTAAGAGACAGACAGGGTAAGAGACAGACAGGGTAAGAGACAGACAGGGTAAGAGACAGACAAGACAGGTAAAGAGACAGACAAGACAGGTAAAGAGACAGACAAGACAGGTAAAGAGACAGACAAGACAGGTAAAGAGACAGACAAGACAGGTAAAGAGACAGACAAGACAGGTAAAGAGACAGACAAGACAGGTAAAGAGACAGACGGACACAGGGAAACAGACAGACAGGGAAAGAGGGAAATAGACAGACAGGGAAAGAGGGAAAGAGAGGGAAAGTGACAGAGATAGACAGACAGGGAGATAGACAGACAGGGAAAGAGATTGAGACAGACGTCGAAAGAGACTGAGACAGTCAGAGGCAGACAGGGAAAGACAGACAAAGAGATAGAGAGAGAGAGAGACAGAGAGATATATACAGAGGGGGAGACAGACATTATAATTACATTTATATCTATTTGTTTTGTGGTTTTTGTGTGCAGAATACATTTTTGTTAATACATTCTATTTTGTTAACAGCAGTTATTAACCCGGGCGAAACCGGGTAGTACAGCTAGTAATAATTGAAGAAAAAAAAAAAAGGTCCACAACAAGTTTGGTACATTGTTAACATTTTTAATTTTTTTTTTCTGTGATTTTTAACAGTGAAAAACACAACTAACTTAACGATCTTTCTGAAATTTTGCTCAGAAAACACATTTAAAGGGACAATCAGCACACACTGTTCAAACCAAGCACAGGCGCATGGTGCATCATGGCGAGGACAAACATATAAGTGCACCTTCCTGTCACGGGTGTGTCACAGGTGCCAGTCAGCCATGTAGTTTCTGGCTATAAGGTGGTCACAGCTGCGCAGAATGCTCCTGACTTTCTATTGTTCCTGTCAGTATTCATTGTATTAGGTAGCTTTCCTGCTGCATTTTCATCTCTTCCCCTTTAAAACCCAGGGGAAACATCCTTCCATCCAGCTGCTGATCAGTATTCCCCTTGTGCTTAAATACTCCCATGTTCTGGTGCTGGTGATATTATTCAGTTCATTCAAGCTCTGGATGCAAGCAGGTGGCTTGTACTCACCTGTGGTATAGTTGCTGTATATTTGCTGAACACCTACCCGAGTCATATGTGGATAAGTAGTACACTGTGTGCAGAATTATTAGGCAAATGAGTATTTTGATCACATGGTACTTTTTATACATGTTGTCCTACTCCAAGCTGTATAGGCTTGAGAGCCAACTACCAATTAAGTACGGTAAATCAGTGTCACGCTCCCGGGGCCACGGCGCCGCTTATATCAGCACCACTCCACACTCACCAACCCGGTCCCCGTGCACTCTGATCGCGGCTGCTGCTCTCGCTCCCCCTCCTCAGCCTCCTCCGTGCTCCCTGCTCCCTGTCGTCACGCTGCAGCCCGGGACTCTGCCTCCAGCTCTCCTGCGTCTCCTCCTCCTGCACTGATCTCCGGCTCCCGGGCCTTGCACATGCGCACTAGGGCGCGGCCTCTCACCTTCTCTTAAAGGGCCAGCGTCTCTGAAACAGGATATGGCTGATAACAGGTACAGGGTATATATTCCTTTTCCATGCGGGCGGGGCCTGTTCAACATGTACTAGTAGCCTTGTCTTTTATGCTAGGTGTTCAGGTCCCTCTGTGTCACGTACCCAGGTTAACCCTGTCTCTGCCCACAGATTCCGAATGCCAGCCTGTGTGTGTCCAGTCTACCGGTCTCCCAGGAGATTCCCCGGTGACGACCTGCTGTGGATCCCATCACCTTCCGTCGGCCTGTACCCATCGCCGGTTCTGGACTCCACCCGGTATCATCAGTCTGCACCCTCGTTGTTACCACCAGTCAGCACCTGTACCTGGTTCCGCTCATCCGTTATGATTTCCTTCAGCCTACAGCTACCTTTGGACCAGCCTCCCTATCCGGCACGGACATCTTAAGGACGCCAACCTGTATTCCTGTTGTGTCCCGGCTGCTGTGCATCTAGGCCCTCTGGGGAGGTCGCTAAACAGTCCCTGTATAGGGGGTTCGCTCCTGGTAGTCTCCCTGGGGGGAGTCCGGTGCACAGTCCCGTGGATCCTCCTTTGCACTGGACATTACAATCAGGTGATGTGCATCTCTGTAATGAGGAGGGGTGCGGTGTAATGACATCAACATCCTATATAAGGTGTGCTTAATTATTAGGCAACTTCCTTTCCTTTGGCAAAATGGGTCAGAAGAGAGATTTGACGGGCTCTGAAAAGTCCATATTGTGAGATGTCTTGCAGAGGGATGCAGCAGGCATGAAATTGCCAAACTTTTGAAGTGTGATCAACGAACAATCAAGCGTTTCATGGTAAATAGCCAACAGGGTCGCAAGAAGCGTGTTGGTCAAAAAAGGCGCAAAATAGCTGCCCATGAAGTGAGGAAAATCAAGCGTGAAGCTGCCAAAATGCCATTTGCCACCAGTTTGGCCATATTTCAGAGCTGCAGCGTTACTGAAGCATCAAAAAGCACAAGGTGTGCCATACTCAGGGACAGGCCAAGGTAAGGAAGGCTGAAAAACCACCACCTCTGAACAAAAAACATAAGAGAAAACGACAAGACTGGGCCAAGAAATATCTTAAGACTGATTTTTCAAAGGTTTTATAGACTGATGATATGCGAGTGAGTCTTGATGGGCAGATGGATGGGCCAGAGGCTGGATCAGTAAAGGGCAGAGAGCTCCACTCCGACTCAGACGCCAGCAAGGTGGAGGTGGGCACTGGTATGGGCTGGGATCATCAAAGATCAACTTGTGGGACCTTTTCGGGTTGAGGATGGAGTGAGGCTCAACTCCCAGACCTACTGCCAGTTTAAAATTTTTTTTTTTGGGAAAAAAAAAAAAAATCACGGCATGCATTAGTCTCCTTCATATTTCAGATTAGATTCACCTTTTCAAATCGTAAAAAAAAAAAAAAATAATAATAATAATAATAATAAAAAATATCAGATCCCATATGGATGACCTGTACAGCATCCAATACTTATAATTACATAGCAATTTTTTAACATCGGATACTAAATCTTGTCTTTGAAATTTTAAATAACTTTTGATGAATAAAAAGTGAGGCCATACGGATAGCACAAGGGGCCAATAATAAAAACGGAGACCATACGGATAGCACAAGGGGCCAATAATAAAAACGGAGACCATACGGATAGCACAAGGGGCCAATAATAAAAACGGAGACCATACGGATAGCACAAGGGGCCAATAATAAAAACGGAGACCATACGGAAAGCACAAGGGGCCAATAATAAAAACAGAGACCATACGGAAAGCACAAGGGGCAATAATAAAAACGGAGACCATACGGAAAGCACAAGGGGCCAATAATAAAAACGGAGACCATACGGATAGCACAAGGGGCCAATACTAATGAAACGCAGACTATTTTCTTTAGGCGGTTCTACAAAGCAGACGAGAGTGTGGAGAGGGAGGAAAGCACCCACGGCAGGCTGGGTACGGGCTGAAACCACAAGAAGGCTACAAACTGCAAATTAAGGGGTCTGAAAATAACCAAGGATGGTGTATACAGCTACAAAAACATTACAGCGAGGAGACTCTCCTGGAGGCCTGCGCTATTCACTATATTACAGGAGTTTCTCTATCCATTAGTTACTGAAAAAATGATGGTGGACAATCAGAAACGTCAGGCTAGTCTCAGTTACCTGTAAATGATCAGCCTCCTCTATAAGCTTCCATTTTTATCTTTGGAAGTAATCAGCAATCCATTGTCCTAATCATATTAACAAATCATCAGGCTAAGAAAACCATCGTACAGTTACTTTCCTCCACTAATATCTGCAGAGTTGAGATTCAGGGATGGCAGCTTTTTCTTTGTAACTAAATGTAGCAATGAATTTGACAGCACTAGTGATGAGCGGGCACTACCATGCTCGGGGGCGCAATACTCGTAACTAGTGATGAGCGGGTACTACCATGCTCAGGTGCGCAATACTAGTAACTAGTGATGAGCGGGCACTACCATGCTCAGGTGCGCAATACTAGTAACTAGTGATAAGCGGGCACTACCATGCTCGGGGGCGCAATACTCGTAACTAGTGATGAGCGGGTACTACCATGCTCAGGTGCGCAATACTAGTAATTAGTGATGAGCGGGCACTACCATGCTCGGGTGCGCAATACTCGTAACTAGTGATGAGCGGGCTCTACCATGCTCGGGTGCTCAGTACCCGTAATTAGTGATGAGCGGGTACTACCATGCTCAGGTGCGCATTACTCGTAACTAGTGATGAGCGGGCACTACCATGCTCAGGTGCGCAATACTAGTAACTAGTAATGAGCAGGCACTACCATGCTCGGGTGCGCAATACTCGTAACTAGTGATGAGCGGGCTCTACCATGCTCGGGTGCTCAGTACTCGTAACTAGTGATGAGCGAGCACTACCATGCTCGGGTGCTCAGTACTTGTAACTAGTGATGAGCGGGCACTACCATGCTCGGGTGCGCAATACTCGTAACTAGTGATGAGCGGGCACTACCATGCTCGGGTGGTCAGTACTCGTAACTAGTGATGAGCGAGCACTACCATGCTCGGGTGCTCAGTACTTGTAACTAGTGATGAGCGGGCACTACCATGCTCGGGTGCTCAGTACTTGTAACTAGTGATGAGCGGGCACTACCATGCTCTGTACTCATAACTAACATCTGACATAAATCACTGACAGTGACACTGCAGCTGCCGTGATAGTGACCAGGGGCACGGGCCTGGGGGACGCACGAAGCAGAGATGAGGCAGCGGAGGGGGCGCGGGACAGGTGAGAAGAATGGTGTGTGTGTAAGTGTGTGTGTGTGTGTGTGTGTTGGACGTTAACCCCTTAGCGACCTATAACGTACTGGGTACGTTATGGCTCCCTGGTACTTAAGGACCCATGACGTACCCAGTATGTCATGTTGAAATCGTAGCCCCAGTGGCTGCGATGGCTGCAAATACCTTAGATTCGGGGAGGAGGGGACCTCAGGAGGGGTGGTGTCTCCTCCCCGGACCTACGGAGGCTGTGATTGGCTGAGCGGCGTTAGTCAGCCAATCACAGCAACTAATGTTTCAGCCATTGAAAATCACTGAAACATTGAAACCCAGGGAAGATCAGTGCAGCTGTAGCCCTGATCATTGGCTGGAGCTGGGTGACGTGTTTCACCCGCCCCCAGCTCTGATTGGAGAGACCGACCTTGTGACCAATCTCTCCAATCACTGTGGATCTGGGGCCGCAGACCACTCCCCTCAGCTTCACTCCAGCATGTGTGGAAGGTGAGTGGAGCTGCTGACCCATTACTGCAGGATGCAGACAAAGTGCGCACATTACTATGAGATGGGGATAAGGCTGGGGACATTACTATAGGATTGGGACATTACAAGGATGGGCACAATACTATTGGATGGGGACATTATTACTATAGTATGGGGACATTAGGATAGGGACTAGGATGGGCACATTACTATAGGATAGGGACTAGGATGGGCACATTACTATAGGATAGGGACTAGGATGGGCACATTACTATAGGATAGGGACTAGGATGGGCACATTACTATAGGATAGGGACTAGGATGGGCACAGTACAATAGGATGGGCACATGACTATAGGATGGGGACATTACTACAGGATGGGGACAAGGTGGGCACATTACTGTAGGATATGGACATTACTACAAGGGGACAAGGATGGGAAACATTACTATAGAATAGGTTTCTCCCGTGCATCCCCCATACTCTGGAACGCTCTACCTCAGCACATCAGACTCTCCACTACCGTGGAAAGCTTCAAGAGGAACCTCAAGACCCACCTCTTCCAACAAGCCTACAACCTACAATAGCCCTCAGCCCAGTAGACCACTGCGCAACCAGCTCTGTCCTCACCTATTGTACCATCACCCATTCCCTGTAGACTGTGAGCCCTCGCGGGCAGGGTCCTCTCTCCTCCTATACCAGTCTGTCTTGTACTGTTAATGATTGTTGTACGTATACCCTCTTTCACTTGTAAAGCGCCATGGAATAAATGGCGCTATAATAATAAATAATAATAATAAATAATAATAATAAATAGGGATAATGCTGGGGACATTACTATAGGGTGGGGACAAGATTGGCACATTACTAAAGGATGGGCACATTACTATAGAATGGGGACAGTACTATAGGAGGGGGACATTGTTATAAGGGGACAAGGATGGGGAACATTACTATAAGATGGGGGACATTACTATAAGATGGGGAACATTACTATAAGATGGGGGACAAGGATGAACACATTATTTTAACATGGGGACAAGGATGAACACATTACTGCAAAATGGGGACAAGGATGGGGAACATTACTTTAGGATGGGGACAAGGATGAGCACATTACTGTGGGATGGGGCACAATACTACAAGGGGACAAGGATGGGCACGTTACAACAATAAAAAAAATGTGCACCTTTGCTATAATCAACAAGTGAAAATGTTGAAAATCAGTGATCCCAAGGTGTGTAAAAACAATAAATTTATAAATTTATATTTTTATATATATATATATATATATATATATATATATATATATATATATACACACATACATACATTATATATATATATATATATATATATATATATATATATATATATACATACATACATACATACATACATATACATATATACATACACATACATACATACACATATATATATATATATATATATATATATATATGTGTATATATATGTATGTATGTGTATGTATATATATATATATTATATATGGTACCAATAAAAATGTCACTTTGTCCTGCAAAGAATGCGGCCCCCCCAAATTATTTTTTTTCCTCTGTGCGGCCCATACACCAAGCCGAGTTTGAGACCCCTGATCTAAACCATCCACTGTAGTTCTGGCAAGATGTTTGGGGTCGTTTGTATTGCTGGAAGGTAAACATATAACACACTCTCAAATCTTTTGTAGCCTCTACGAGGTTTTCCTCCAGGATTGCCCTGTATTTAGCTCCACCCTTCTTCCCATCAACTCTGACCAGCTTCCTTGCCCCTTCTGAAGAAAAGCCTCCCCACAGCAGGATGCTGCTACCACCATGTGTTTTCAAGGTGAAACGTGGAAATGATCATGGGGTATGAATACTTTTTCAAGGCACTGTATATCATAGTTTTCAAGAAGATATTTTGCTTAGTTCCGATATAGGTTTTCGACAAAAAAAAAAATATAAATAAATAAATAAAAAAAAAAAGTCCTTCCAGAAAAGGTTATCCATAGATTATTATGTGACGGGGTATGCGACAGAGCAGTGAGGGACGCCAGGTCAAGGAACAATCCAAAGGGCTTTATTGAAACCACAAAGATAAAGCACCAAACATAAATATAAATCCTTAAAGTCTGCAAGGAGTCCACAACAAAACAAAAGATCCAGGGGCGTCTCCCGGTATTCCAACGCCAGAGAAAATATAGCAATGGTCCTTGTATGAGTTCCTTGAGTCCAACAGAGTGAACAACAAAACACAATCCCACGTGGCCACTGATCTCCAATTTGTAACAATCCATACACAGGCTCTAGGATCCAGCCTCAGCTATAGATCCTAGTCCTTCTCCAGCCGAGATCCAACTAACTGACCTAACATGGGTCTCATTGTTCTTCTCTCCTGGGATCAGCCCCTTAGGTGGGCAGAAGGTGGGCAGAAGAGTCCAACTCCGCCTGGACATTTGATGACATTTGATACATGAATGGACTTTAGACTCCTGGCTTTATTCTGTCTACCAAGTTGTGGATTGGATGCGTCCCATACCGAAAAAGAACAAAACAATCCCCCACCAGTAGTACATACAGGACAGTCAAGGAGAGACAGACTATTACAACATGAGCACAGGTGGGGGAGGGACACGCTGTTACATATTACACACCAGGATATTATATTATATTGCACACAATACATTCTTTTGTTACACGACATTGCATTATCATTCCATATTTAATCAAGTCAAACAAACACTTGAGACCAAAAATGAAAAAAAAAAAATACAATAATTTCAAATAAAAGATGTGATAATTGAAACACAAGTGAGTATGTTCTCTATCAGCAGCGTCTGAATCACCAAAGCAGCCGGAAACAGCAGAATCTGTATGATGATATCAAGTGAAAACAAATTATATCATAAAAAAAAAAGCTCACGGATAAATGAGAAGGCGCCTCAGAGCCAAAAACTAAACATAGCCGCGGAGTTAACACTGGCAATAGCAACGTAAATAGATTCAGCGATTTTAAAGTTGAAGGTAGACTCGAGTCCATAGAGCTCAACCTATAACCTAACATATTGGTCCCCAGGAAGGAAAAAAGCCCACGGGGCAGATGGAAATATCCCCATATTAGGGGGGAAATTCCTTCCAGACTCCACATATGGCAGAAGACGGAGGGTCAGATGAGGGTGGATGATTTAAAGAGAACACTCCTCACAGACAACCCCTTTAATATACACTATATGATGTAACTAGTTACTGCATGAAAGGTCTTCCCTTGATTAGCCACGAGAGGCATTATTGAAAAGTGTGGTTGTTTAGGGACTACAGCGACTCAGCCATGAAGAGGAGACCACGTAACGTTTCAGAGCGGGGGCTGAGTGCTGAAGAACCGAGACCCTCTATGTGACACAACTGTGCTGTCTTTTAATTACATGGATGACTTTTCATCTGTATGGTCGGGATTAGTGATGAGCGGGCACTACCATGCCCGGTACTCGTAACAAGCAGTTGGATTCTCGGATGTACGCAACTCGAATAGCGAGTATAATGGAAGTCAATAGGGAATCAAACATTTCTGAGGGAAATCTTCTGGAAAAATGCTGAGGCCCCTATAAACTTCCATTATACTCTAGAAATTCAATTGCACCCATCCCAGCTTCCAACTGTTCGTTACCAGCACCCGAGCATGGTAGTGCCCGCTCATCACTAGTTACAAGTACCGAGCACCCGAGCATGGTAGTGCTCACTCATCACTAGTTACCAGTACAGAGCACCCGAGCATGGTAGTGTCCGCTCATTACTAGTTACGAGTACAGAGCACCCGAGCATGGTAGTGCCCGCTCATCACTAGTTACCAGTATAGAGCACTCGAGCATGGTAGTGCCCGCTCATCACTAGTTACGAGTACTGAGCACCCGAGCATGGTAGTGCCCGCTCATCACTAGTTACGAGTACTGAGCACCCGAGCATGGTAGTGCTCGCTCATCACTAGTTACGAGTACTGACCACCCGAGCATGGTAGTGCCCGCTCATCACTAGTTACGAGTACTGAGCACCCGAGCATGGTAGTGCTCGCTCATCACTAGTTACGAGTACCGAGCACCCGAGCATGGTAGTGCCCGCTCATCACTAGTTACGAGTACCGAGCACCCGAGCATGGTAGTGCCCGCTCATCACTAGTTACGAGTACAGAGCACCCGAGCATGGTAGTGCTCACTCATCACTAGTTACGAGTACAGAGCACCCGAGCATGGTAGTGCTCACTCATCACTAGTTACGAGTACCGAGCACCCGAGCATGGTAGTGTCCGCTCATCACTAGTTACAAGTACATAGTACCTGAGCATGGTAGTGCTCGCTTATCATTAGTTACGAGTACTGAGCACCCGAGCATGGTATTGCCCGCTCATCACTAGTTACAAGTACATAGTACCTGAGCATGGTAGTGCTCACTCATCACTAGTTACGAGTACTGAGCACCCGAGCATGGTAGTGTCCGCTCATCACTAGTTACAAGTACCGAGCATGGTAGTGCCCGCTCATCACTAGTTACGAGTACTGAGCACCCGAGCATGGTAGTGCCTGCTCATCACTAGTTACGAGTACTGAGCACCTGAGCATGGTAGTGCCCGCTCATCATTAGTTACGAGTACTGAGCACCCGAGCATGGTAGTGCCCGCTCATCATTAGTTACGAGTACTGAGCACCTGAGCATGGTAGTGCCCGCTCATCATTAGTTACGAGTACTGAGCACCCGAGTATGGTAGTGCCCGCTCATCACTAGTTACAAGTACCGAGCACCTGAGCACGGTAGTGCCCGCTCATCACTAGTTACAAGTACTGAGCACCTGAGCATGGTAGTGCCCACTCATCACTAGTTACAAGTACTGAGCACCTGAGCATGGTAGTGCCCGCTCATCACTAGTTACGAGTACTGAGCACCTGAGCATGGTAGTGCCCGCTCATCACTAGTTACCAGTACTGAGCACCTGAGCATGGTAGTGCCCGCTCATCACTAGTTACAAGTACTGAGCACCTGAGCATGGTAGTGCCCGCTCATCACTAGTTACGAGTACAGAGCACCTGAGCATGGTAGTGCCCGCTCATCACTAGTTACAAGTACCGAGCACCCGAGCATGGTAGTGCCCGCTCATCACTAGGTACGAGTACTGAGCACCTGAGCATGGTAGTGCCCGCTCATCACTAGGTACGAGTACTGAGCACCTGAGCATGGTAGTGCCCGCTCATCACTAGTTACAAGTACTGAGCACCTGAGCATGGTAGTGCCCGCTCATCACTAGGTACGAGTACTGAGCACCTGAGCATGGTAGTGCCCGCTCATCACTAATCAAGACCAAACATAAAATGAAATTAAATTAAATGCCATTCATGTAATTTAAGGCAGAATTGTAGTGCAGAGGGTTACTGGATCTCTTTGCCATATAAAGGAGAGCCTCAATATGCCATAATAAAAGTCTGTGGGGGGACAGAAGATTCTCTTACGGGGTATGCGCACACGAGGCAAATCTACAGCAGGAAATTTCAGGGTTGCGGCATATTTCACCAGCAGCTTTGTGCATGCGTTTTAGGAAAGTTGCAGCCGTTCTATGCGGTTTCCATCCTTTGCAATCCACAGAGTGAAAGGTCAAGCAAAAGTGCAGGATTTCCACAAAAACAAATCTCCCTGATTTGATGCACAAGTTGCAGCTGAACCTTTCCCGCAGTTGTTAAATCCTGTGTGGATGTACCCATAAGGAATAGCTGCATGAAGTAAGCAAAAAAATGTAGAATCTGGTTACCATCCGTGTGGTGAGTGATTAATGTGAATGTAATGTGAACGTGTTGGTTGTAGACTGCATATTCAAGCCCTGCTGTTTCTGCTACTCCATCTGACAGCGGCATGATGTAGGGGCAGGGAACCTGATTCCAGCGATCTGTCACTTTTTTTACTTGTTGCTGCAGTTTTCATAAAAATCACAGTTTTCTGAATGCTGAGCTCTGTATAACCCCGCCAACACCACTGATTGGCAGCTTTCTATACGCAGCTTCCAATAAGTGGTGGGGGTTTGAGGTTAAACAAAACTTAGAAAATATGGAGGAGTACCTGGGAACAGATTTAAAACTGGGATTTTATCCAAACTGCAGCATGCAGCCCAGTAAGTGACACATCGCAGGGAACAGGGTCTCTATCCCTACATTATGCTGCACTCAGATTAGGAGGAAAAAACCTGATAGAGTCTCTTTATTATAAAAGTTTGCATTGTCTTAAAGTCCCATAAACCTAGGTGGAAGATGGCACTGCTCAGTAGATAATGCAGACCTGCACGCTGCAAAGTGGCCATATGATGCTGACCTGCACGCTGCAAAGTGGCCATATGATGCTGACCTGCACGCTGCAAAGTGGCCATATGATGCTGACCTGCACGCTGCAAAGTGGCCATATGATGCTGACCTGCACGCTGCAAAGTGGCCATATGATGCTGACCTGCACGCTGCAAAGTGGCCATATGATGCTGACCTGCACGCTGCAAAGTGGCCATATGATGCTGACCTGCACGCTGCAAAGTGGCCATATGATGCTGACCTGCACGGTGCAAAGTGGCCATATGCTGCTGACCTGCACGCTGCAAAGTGGCCATATGATGCTGACCTGCACGCTGCAAAGTGGCCATATGATGCTGACCTGCACGCTGCAAAGTGGCCATATGATGCTGACCTGCACGCTGCAAAGTGGCCATATGATGCTGACCTGCACGCTGCAAAGTGGCCATATGCTGCTGACCTGCACGCTGCAAGGCGGCCATATGATGCTGACCTGCACGCTGCAAGGCGGCCATATGATGCAGACCTGCACGCTGCAAAGTGGCCATATGATGCTGACCTGCACGCTGCAAAGTGGCCATATGATGCTGACCTGCACGCTGCAAAGTGGCCATATGATGCTGACCTGCACGCTGCAAAGTGGCCATATGCTGCTGACCTGCACGCTGCAAAGCGGCCATATGATGCTGACCTGCACGCTGCAAGGCGGCCATATGATGCTGACCTGCACGCTGCAAGGCGGCCATATGATGCTGACCTGCACGCTGCAAGGCGGCCATATGATGCAGACCTGCACGCTGCAAAGTGGCCATATGATGCTGACCTGCACGCTGCAAGGCGGCCATATGATGCTGACTTGCACGCTGCAAAGTGGCCATATGATGCTGACCTGCACGCTGCAAAGTGGCCATATGATGCTGACCTGCATGCTGCAAGGCGGCCATCTGATGCTGACCTGCACGCTGCAAGGCGGCCATATGATGCTGACCTGCACGCTGCAAGGCAGCCATATGATGCTGACCTGCACGCTGCAAGACCGCCATATGATGCTGACCTGCGCGCTGCAAGGCGGCCATAGCTCCACAGCGCCCATTAAGTGTCAATATAAAGTTTGGATCACGGAGATGGCAGAACATCCTTCTCAGAGTCTTCTAGAAGAATAAGAGCTGCAATGTGTGCCTTGCAGGAGACGTAGCAGACGTGCCCCCGGCCGGCGCGGTGCAGGGAGCCTGTGATGCATTGCAATGTTACAGCTGTTCCTTTGCATCTCGGATGACTCAGCGTACACCTAGCACCCGACAGGAACGCCAGCGCCCAGCCAAAAGGAGACGGCGCGCACAATATTACACAGCCGAGTATTTCATCTCCATCTCCTTGACCTAGATTCCCCAACTGCAGCCAGTTAAAGCCTTCGCGGCTGTGTAAACCTTATACATAAAGAACAGGTTTTGTCATCAGTTTTCTTTCAATACCCATTACAATGTAGACAGATTGGCAGAACACATATTTGTGCCCGACGCCTGCGACGGGGAAAGAATTATTTTCCTTTTTATACAGTAAGGTTAAAACGAGTATTAAAGAAAAGAAGCATGTGGCATAAGAAAGCCATTGTCAGGACACCTGCTGAATACTTATTCCCCGCGCCTGTTAATGGGAACCAGGAAATACAATGGGAAATAAGAACAGAGGTAAAACAGCTCCACCGCCTGGTTGTATCGCGGTACTGCAGGCTGCTACAGCCATGATCAGCAACGTGAGGAACATCTGGATAACTGCTAATTTCACAGGCATTCATTTTTTTTTCTTCTAAAAGATCTTTCATTTTATCACTTCCAACAACTTTCAGGAGAAGACTGACCTTGAAACAACATTGGAGGAAATGCAGACCCCTGTGGGTGCTGTGTGTGTGTGTGTGTGTGTGTGTGTGTGTGTGTGTGTGTGTGTGTGTGTGTGTGTGTGTGTGTGTGTGTGTGTGTGTAGTGCGCGCGTGTATGTGATCGGATGTGTGAGTGTCGGCAGAAGGCAGAGGAGCACGGCATGCAGCACAGCTGCTGGGACCGCCCACCGGTGGGCACAGGGAGAAGTGGGGTGTGAGTGTATGCGATCAGATGTGTGCGTGTATACGGTCTGATGTGGGACTGTGGAGCACGATGGGGGGTGCGCAGCATGGGTGATGGAGCACGATGGGGGGTGCGCAGCATGGGGGATGGAGCACGATGGGGGGTGCGCAGCATGGGGGATGGAGCACGATGGGGGGTGCGCAGCATGGGGGATGGAGCACGATGGGGGTGCACACCTCTCCCCAAAGCACACACACATACACACCGCCACACGCGCACCGCACAACACACCACACACACACACACCGCCACACGCGCACCGCATAACACACCACACACACACACTGGGAACCACAAACACCACCCTACACAGACACACACACACACACACACCGCACACACAAATATACGCACATACCGCGCAACACACACACTGCACAAAACATACCTCCCCCCAAAACACACACAAACCGCACAACACACACAGCACCACACACAGACAACACTGCAGACACACAGCACTCCACAAACAATGCAACACACCGCAACACACAAACAACACCGCTCTCCCCCCCCCCCCCCCCACCCAGACAACACCCAGAACATTTACAGCGCCCTACACAAACACTTGGTAACTACACACAACAACATTATATATTATATTATATTATTATATATATATATATATATATATATATATATATATATATATATATATATATATATATATATATATATATATATATATATATATATATATATATATATATATATATATATATATATATATATACACAAAAATCATACATTAACTACACAATAAATTCTAGAATACCCGATGCGTAGAATCGGGCCACCTTCTAGTATATTATATATATATACCAGAAAATACCCAAAAGAGACACCATTCTAAAACCTGCGCCCCTCATACTGCTCAAAACTACATCCAAGGTGCTTCCCAGGAATTAAGCCACTGTGGAAGGTCAAAAATGAACATTTTAATTTTTCCCATAAAAATGTTGCTTTAGCCCCAATATTTTTAATTTTTGCAAGGGTAACAGGAGAAATGGATGGCTATTTGTTGTGCAATTTCTCCTGAGCACACGGATACCCTGCCAGAAGTAGTTCTGATTACATGTACAGTGGAAGCTTCGAAGCGGAGTTTCCGAAGTCCCTAAGGGCCAGAACAACAGAAACCCCCTCAAGTGACCCCATTTTGAAACTTACACCCCTCTGGGAATTTGTCTACAGGTATAGTGATGATTTTGACTCCATGGGTGTTTTCCAGAAAGAAGCAGCAATTTATGTTGCTGAGTGAAAATTGCAAATGTGCTGCCCTTACATTCTAGTGCCCAGTACATTATAGTGCCCATACACTGTCCAGCTCGTGCTTATGGAGACACTCGCCTCATAAATTAAAGGGAACCAAACATCAGGATTTTGGTATATAATAAGGTGCAGCCAGTGCAGTACTGGCACTATCAGGCACATTGTGTACATGCCATTAGTGGGCAGCTCAGATGTTTGGGCTTTGAAATCCAAGTTGGTGAAGTTTGAAAATTCATCATCTTTTGACTGACAGTTGCACCTCTGCTAATATCCGGGTGGGTTATGCACATGATTTCCCCCTCTCCCCCCCCGCCTGTTCCTCCCTCCCTCTGGCTCTATGTAAATTTTTCTATTCAGTAACACGGCGTCAGAGTTGGTGCCTGCGCATAGCACTTATCTCCGGCGCCATGTTTCTGAAGCCTGCATTACCCAGTCTTGTGCCTGAGATGGCAGCGCATGCGCTTCTTCAGATCTCATTGTGACTGCGAGAGCGCGCGTGGTCACAACAGGCCTGGAGAAAAGCTGATCTTATCGATCTTACCAATTAGCTGCAGCCCCAGCCTGCCAGCGATCAGTAAGATCAGCTGTTCTCCAGTCCTGTTGTAACTGCGCGCGCTCCCGCAGTCACAATGAGATCTGAAGAAGCGAGGGCGCATGCGCCGCCCTTTCAGGCACAAGACAGAAACATGGCGCCGGAGATAAGCGCTATGCGCAGGCGCCAACTCAGACGCCGTGTTACTAAATAGAAAAATTTGCATACAGCCAGAGAGAGGGAGGAATCCATGTGCATAACCCGCCTGGATATTAGCAGAAGTGCAACTGTCAGTCAAAAAGATGATGAATTTTTAAACTTCACAAATTTGGATTTCAAAGCCTAAACATCCGAGCTGCCCACTACAGGTATGTAGATAATTTGCCTTATAGTGCCAGTATAGCACTGGCATTACCTTATATCCAAAAATCCTGATGTTTGGCTCCCTTTAATTTATGAGGCGAGTGTCTCCATAAGCACGAGCTGGGCAGTGTATGGGCACTATAATGTACTGGGCACTAGAATGTAAGGGCAGCACAATAGCACATTTGTAATTTTCACTCAGCAACATAAATTGCTGCTTGATTCTGGAGAACACCCATGGAGTCAAAATCATCACTATACCTGTAGACAAATTCCCAGAGGGGTGTAAGTTTCAAAATGGGGTCACTTGAGGGGGTTTCTGTTGTTCTGGCACTTAGGGACTTCGGAAACTGCGCTTCCAAGCTTTCCACTGTACATGTAATCAGAAGGCTCTCCTCACAACAGAAATGCCAAACATCTTGTACGTTAAATGTGGTTTAGGCACATTGTGGTGCTCAGATGGGAGAGGGCATTTGAATTTGGAAGCGCACATTTTGCTGGATTTCTTTTTGGGGGAGCGATACCACTTTTTCAGAGCATGTGTGCTACCAATAATGTGGAAACCCCCTATATTTCCGTTAATAGATGACGGACCTGAGTGGGGACTTGATTTTTGTGGATTAAGTTGAAACGTTCATTGGGAACATTTTACAAAATATTTTGGATCACATTTATCTACTTCATCGGTCGGGAACCCCTTCCTGAACCATGGCTTATAGGTACGTCAAGTGTCGTGAAGGAGTTAAGGTCTTTGGTAGCTTGATAACCCATCAATCCAAAGCAACTCCCATCTGGTGGCCATACAGCACTATTCGTCCAGAACCTCCCGACCCCCACTCGACAACTGCTGATGGGGATCAGCCAGTTCACTTCCATACACATAAGGTAGTCGGCAATTGAGCGGAAATCTGCAGATTCATCCACCTTACGTGCATAACTTAAAGGGGGTCTTCTGTTTTTCTGGTTAAAATAAAAATAAATAAATAAATTTAAACAAAATCATGTTTTCTCACCCTCCCCAGGTTCAATGCTGAATTTCTGTTCCTCCTCTTGGTTTCTTTTCTTCAGCACTGACATTACAGAAAGCACTGCAGCCAATCAGTGAGTTCAGCAGCTTGTGCCGTCAACTCGAGCAGAGCTGCTGAGCTCAATGATTGACCGTAGCGCTGCCTATCTGACGGTAGTGCTACAGTTTCTAACACACACCAGAACTAGAGACTCAGCGCCGGACCTGAGAAGGGTGAGTAGAGCATAGTTTGTTTGTTTGTTAAAAAAAAAAAAACATAACCAGAAAACACTGTTTTAGGCGAGCAGCGAATGCTTATTAAATATTCACATAACCAGGCTGGGAAAGTAGTGGTGAAAACCCCTGCGTGGTCTGTGCCAGCCGTTTGAGGGTAGTGCCCGTCATAGTGACCATCATTCAGGCTTCTTCATTTGTTCATCACTTACTGTATTTTTTAGCTTCTGAACATCATAACGAATTTGAGTAAATTCTCGGAGTCCAAAAGACCCTCCAATGACCAGCAGCTGCAAGAAAAGACGGTAAATCAGTACGTGCATACGGTATATACTACAGCATATTAGAAACATAGTGAGGACTGAAAACAAATGGTTTACTAAAAACAGAAAAGAAAAAACCTGATGAGTAAGGCTAGGTTCACATTTCCGTTGTTTATGATCAGTCACAATCCACCGCTCTGATAAACAACGCAATCCGTTTGGCGGATTCCGTCGTTTTCCATAGACTTGTATAAGCATCGGATTGTGACTGAGGCTCTTGCGTTGCATCCACCGCCCGACTGATCAGTCGTAGAACAACTGACCGTCGAGCACCAGGAACGCAGCATGTAGCGTTTTTTTGAGCAGCAGAATCCTTTTGATTTCACTGCGCATGCTCTCTCTCAGCGGCCGAACGTTCAGCTGTTCACCCGGCGGCCGGCTAATAAGAGCGATCAGCTGATCACCTGGCGGCCGGCTAATAAGAGCAATCAGCTGATCACCCGGCGGCCGGCTAATAAGAGCGATCAGCTGATCACCCGGCTAATGAGAGCGATCAGCTGATCACCCGGCTAATGAGAGCGATCAGCTGATCACCCGGCGGCCGGCTATTGTGCACGATCAGCTGATCACCCGGCGGCCGGCTAATGAGAGCGATCAGCTGATCACCCGGCGGCCGGCAAATGAGAGCGATCAGCTGATCACCCGGCGGACTGCTAATGAGAGCGATCAGCTGACCACCCGGCGGACTGCTAATGAGAGCGATCAGCTGATCACCCGGCGGCTGGCTATTGTGCACGATCAGCTGATCACCCGGCGGCCGGCTAATGAGAGCGATCAGCTGTTCACCCGGCGGCCGGCAAATGAGAGCGATCAGCTGATCACCCGGCGGACTGCTAATGAGAGCGATCAGCTGACCACCCGGCGGACTGCTAATGAGAGCGATCAGCTGATCACCCGGCGGCTGGCTATTGTGCACGATCAGCTGATCACCCGGCGGCCGGCTAATGAGAGCGATCAGCTGTTCACCCGGCGGCCGGCAAATGAGAGCGATCAGCTGATCACCCGGCGGACTGCTAATGAGAGCGATCAGCTGACCACCCGGCGGACTGCTAATGAGAGCGATCAGCTGATCACCCGGCGGCTGGCTATTGTGCACGATCAGCTGATCACCCGGCGGCCGGCTAATGAGAGCGATCAGCTGTTCACCCGGCGGCCGGCTAATGAAAGCGATCAGCTGATCACCCGGCGGACTGCTAATGAGAGCGATCAGCTGATCACCCGGCGGACTGCTAATGAGAGCGATCAGCTGATCACCCGGCGGCCGGCTAATGAGAGCGATCAGCTGATCACCCGGCGGCCGGCTAATGAGAGCGATCAGCTGATCACCCGGCGGCCGGCTAATGAGAGCGATCAACTGATCACCCGGCGGCCGGCTGCTGTGAGCGATCAGCTGATCACCCAGCGGCCGGCTGCTGTGAGCAATTAGCTGATCACCCGGCGGCCGGCTAATGAGAGCGATCAGCTGATCACAAGGCTGCTGTGAGCGATTAGCTGATCACCCGGCGGCCGGCTAATGAAAGCAATCAGCTGATCACAAGGCTGCTGTGAGCGATCAGCTGATCACCCGGCAGACTGCTAATGAGAGCGATCAGCTGATCACCCGGCGGCCGGCTAATGAGAGCGATCAGCTGATCACCCGGCGGCCGGCTAATGAGAGCGATCAGCTGATCACCCGGCGGCCGGCTAATGAGAGCGATCAGCTGATCACCCGGCGGCCGGCTAATGAGAGCGATCAGCTGATCACCCGGCGGCCGGCTAATGAGAGCGATCAGCTGATCACCCGGCGGACTGCTAATGAGAGCGATCAGCTGACCACCCGGCGGCCGGCTAATGAGAGCGATCAGCTAATCACCCGGCAGCCGGCTAATGAAAGCAATCAGCTGATCACCCGGCGGCCAGATAATGAGAGTGATCAGCTGATCACCCGGCGGCCGGCTAATGAGAGCGATCAGCTGATCACCCGGCGGCCGGCTAATGAGAGCGATCAGCTGATCACCCGGCAGCCGGCTAATGAAAGCAATCAGCTGATCACCCGGCGGCCAGATAATGAGAGTGATCAGCTGATCACCCGGCGGCCAGCTATTGTGCACGATCAGCTGATCACCCGGCGGCCAGATAATGAGAGTGATCAGCTGATCACCCGGCAGCCGGCTAATGAAAGCAATCAGCTGATCACTCGGCGGCCAGATAATGAGAGTGATCAGCTGATCACCCGGCGGCCAGCTATTGTGCACGATCAGCTGATCACCCGGCGGCCAGATAATGAGAGTGATCAGCTGATCACCCGGCGGCCAGCTATTGTGCACGATCAGCTGATCACCCGGCGGCCAGCTATTGTGCACGATCAGCTGATCACCCGGCGGCCAGCTATTGTGCACGATCAGCTGATCGTTCTCTCCCTCACGTTTTACAACAGAATCCGTTTAATGATGACAATCAATTCCAATTCTTGTCATCTGTTGTACAACACATGCGACTGGTGCAAAACAACGGAAATGTGAACCTAGCCTAATAGGGAGAGGAGTGCTGTGACCTCATCACAATGGGACTACATGTGCAATGGTGTGGGGGGGGGGGGGGGGGGTCAGGAAGTTTTAGGTTAGACCTCCGTAGCGTAGCACCAAATACTAAAACTGCAAAACTGTAAACATTGCATGATCTCAATAACTCTGACATTGTAAGGGCTCCTGCAATGTGGTTGTGATATTTTCTTATGTTTTGAGTATTAGTAAAAGTCAATCATTTCTGGTTAGAAAATCAACAATAACATTTTCCCTTAAACCCCTTAAATGAAGTGAAAGCTGCACACCAAATTCAGAGACATATCAACAAGCAGAAGCCAGGGACCTGGCTATATAGGAAATTGAATAATCATGGCTAAAGGGCGGGGACTGGGTCCTCAGACAGAAAAAACTGCATAACAATCAAAATGACTGCTGGAACACCATGTAAATGTGAACAGGGTGCTAGCCAAAAAATACACAATCTATATGAAGTGAAAGCTGCACACCAAATTCAGAGAAATATGAACAAGCATAACTGCTTTATAATACACTAGAAGGTGGCCCGATTCTACGCATCGGGTATTCTAGAATTTACGTATTGTGTAGTTCATGTATGGTTATATATATCTATATATATATATCTATATATATATATATATATATATATATATATTATATATATATATATATATATATATATATATATATATATATATGTTGTCGTGTGTAGTTACCAAGTGTTTGTGTAGGGGCTGTACATGTTCTGGGTGTTGTCTGGGTGTGGCGGGGGGTGAGAGCGGTGTTGTATGTGTGTTGCGTTGTTTGTGGAGCGCTGTGTGTCTGTCGCGTTGTGTGTGTGTGTGTTGCGCGGTTTGTGTGGGTGTGGTGTGTTTTGGGGGGAGGTATGTTTTGTGCAATGTGTGTGTTGTGCGGTATGTGCGTATATTTATGTATGCCGCGGTGTTTGTGTGTTGGGTGTTGTGTGTGTGCAGCGTTGTCTGTGTGTGTGGGTGTCTGTGTATGGCGGTGTTTGTGGTTCCCAGTGTGTGTGTGGTGTGTTGTGTGTGTGTGTAGGGGGGGAGGTGTGCACCTCCCATCGTGCCCCATCCCCCATGCTGCGCACCCCCCATCGTGCCCCATCCCCCATGCTGCGCACCCCCCATCGTGCTCCATCCCCCATGCTGCGCACCCCCCATCGTGCCCCATCCCCCATGCTGCGCACCCCCCATCGTGCTCCATCCCCCATGCTGCCCACCCCCCATCGTGCTCCATCCCACATGCTGCCCACCCCCCATCGTGATCCATCCCCCATGCTGCGCACCCCCCATCGTGATCCATCCCCCATGCTGCGCACTCCCTATCGTGCTCCATCCCCCATGCTGTGCACTCCCTATCGTGCTCCATCCCCCATGCTGCGCACTCCCCATCGTGCTCCATCCTCCATGCTGCGCACTCCCCATCGTGCTCCATCCCCCATGCTGCGCACCCCCCATCATGCTACATCCCCCATGCTGCGCACTCCCTATCGTGATCCATCCCCCATCCTGCGCACTCCCCATCGTGCTCCATCCCCCATGCTGCGCACCCCCCATCGTGCTCCATCCCCCATGTTGCGCACTCCCTATCGTGCTCCATCCCCCATGTTGCGCACTCCCCATCGTGCTCCATCCCCCATGCTGCGCACTCCCCATCGTGCTACATCCCCCATGCTGCGCACCCCATCGTGCTCCATCCCCCATGCTATAATAGTTCTCCTATTATACTCAGAGAGGAGTATAATAATAGGAGGACTATAATAGGAGGCGTAGTCCTGGGGGGAGAGGAGTATAATGCCGGCTCCCTGCACATGTGTACCGGGAGCCGGTGTACGCTGGTAACTATGATACACATCGGGTAATTAAGGGACCTTAGTTACCCGATGTGTATAATGGTTACCAGCGTTCACCGGCTCCGTCACGATCCCAGCAGCGCAAGGTTATGTCTGGCGATGCGTGCGGAGGGCCGGGGCAAGTGGCCAATCCATGCGGAGGGCGGGGCCAGGCCGAGGCGAGCGACCAATCCGTGGGGGGGCGGAGCCGAGGTGAGCGGCCAATCCGTGCGGGGGCGGGGCCATGGCGAGCCCAGCAGCCAATCAGCTTTGTGTCACCGTAAGGACACAATTTTGGAGCCAGACAGACAGACAGACAGACAGAATAAGGCAATTATATATATATAGATAAGGAATGAAAATGAAAAAACGCACATAGAGGTAACATTTGGTAGGTACCCATGCACACAAGCAGGTTTTAACCGCACATAGAGGTAACATTTGGTAGGTACCCATGCACACAAGCAGGTTTTAACCGCATATAGAGGTAACATTTGGTTAGGGACCCCATAAATAAGAGATTACCGTGAAGTGGTTATGGGGCAGTAAAGCTTTCACTTCATATAGATTGTGTATTTTTTGGCTAGCACCCTGTTCACATTTACAATGGTGTTCCAGCAGTCAATTTTAATTGTTAAAGACCAGGCGATTTTTGTTTTTTTTCCTTCTTTCATGTTTTTTTTTTCCTCCTCGAATTACAAAAAGAGCCATAACATTTTTATTTCTCAGTCGACATTGCTCGTTTTTTTTGCGGGACGAGTTGTACTTATGAATGACACCATTTTCCAGGGAGCCATAACGTGTTCAATATTCAAAATATGGGTGTGTGTGAGGGCTTGTTTTTTTTTTTAGGCCTGAGCCGATGTTTCTATTGATATGATTTTTGGGGTAGAACCGATGTTTTGATAGCCAGGTTTTAGATTTTGTATACCGATTGGATTAATTTATATCATATATTTTCATATGAAAAATCGGACTTTTACGAATTTGTATTTTTTCTTATTCATTTTTAATGGGTGGAAGGGGGGGGGGTGATTTGAACCTTTAGATTTTTAAAGCTTTTTTTTTAAACTTCTCACACTATTTAATGGTCCCCTTAGGTGACTTGAACCTGTGATCTTCTGATCACTTGTGCTACCGTATATACAGCAGTGCCATAGTATTGCTGTACGTAGGAAAAATCATGGTCTCCTAAGAACACCGGCCATGGGCTGGCTTTCACAGGAGTACTATAATGACAAGCACAGGGGTCTTCACCAGACTCTTGGCTGTCACGGCAAGGCGGCTCGTGATCGCCTCTCAGGAGCGCCGATGACTGGTTAGAACGGCACTCTGACATCGGCATTTAAGCTGTTAACAATCATGGACAGAGCTCTGCTCCATCTGCGGCAATTAGAGGCAGATGATGGTTAATTATCACAGCCATCATCTGCCAGGAAAGATGCTGGCTCGGCTTCTGATCCACATTAAAGTAAGGGAGCCGTTATATGATGTACACATTATGTCATATGTCCTTAAAGAGAACCTGTCACCAGATTTGGCAACTATAAGCTGCGGCTACCACCAGTGGGCTCTTATATACAGCATGTTAGAATGCTGTATATAAGAGCCCAGGCCGCTATGTAGAACGTAAAAATTACTTTATAATACTCACCTAAGGGGCGGTGCGGTGCAAACTGGTCGGATGGGTGTCTCTGTTCTTCGATACCGGCGCCTCCTCTTTTGGCCATCTTTGCCCTCTTTCTTCTGAAGCCTGGATGCATGACGCATCCTACGTCATGCACACGAGCCAACATTGTGGTCCCGCGCAGGCGCACTTCAAGCAACAGGGCAGATCAAAGTGAGTCTGAGCAGGACCCCAATGTCGACTTGTGTGGATGATGTCGGACGCGTCATGCACCCAGGCTTCAAAAGAAGGAGGACAAAGATGGCCGAAAGAGGAGGCACTGGTACCGGAGAACGGAGACACCCATCCGACCAGTCTGCCCCTTAGGTGAGTATTATAAAGTGATTTTTACATTCTACATAGCAGACTGAGCTCTTATATAGAGTATGTTAGAATGCTGCATATAAGAGACCACTGGTGGTGGCTGCAGCTTATAGGCACCAAATCTGGTGACAGGTTCCCTTTAAGGGTCTCAAGGGGTTTTCTGATCTTCTTACTTCAGAAGCATACCCTCCCTGCCTTTAGTGTTCCTGCTTCCCGGGGATGGTGTGCCCCAGGGGATGGAGTGCCCCAGGGGATGGCGTGCCCCACGGGATGGCGTGCCCCAGGGTGATGATGGTCACGCCCCAGGGGGATGGTCACGCCACTAGTCCGAACTGTGTAGTCTCTGATGCAGGAAACAGAGGCAACTGTTCCTCTGCAATATCAGGAGACAACTCTACAAACAAGCCGGTCAGACACGGGATCTGATCAGCTCAAGAGCAGCGATTGCGAGCTCTAAGGCAAAGTGCTTACAAGCGTTCGTGACGTGTCTCTAGGAAACTGGCCACTTCTGATCAATCTACAGCGGTGGCTGGTAACCAGGCGATCAGCCGTACACAAGAGAATTAAAAATCCTTCTGTTTTTGACGCCAGAGAGGATCTTTAATTAGAGGTACATTGTTAATTTGCTTGTTTTTACAAGCACTTTGCAATTTTACCATTTTAACAAGAAACCATAACCCCTTTTAATAAGAGCTCATCAACCTGCAAACAATTTGTATTCTTTTCTCCCTCGGATAAAACAAGAAATAAAACTTTCTTCATAAATCTTCAAATGACGCAAGATCCTTTCCTACGAACATCAGCTGCACCCTGAAGGAAAGAGTGGGAGGATACATCTGTCAGATATA
The DNA here is from genome assembly GCF_048569485.1 of Anomaloglossus baeobatrachus. Taxonomy (NCBI): domain Eukaryota; kingdom Metazoa; phylum Chordata; class Amphibia; order Anura; family Aromobatidae; genus Anomaloglossus; species Anomaloglossus baeobatrachus. The sequence goes on from NC_134364.1 coordinate 37,966,969, forward strand.
TCCCCAAACCACCTGTTTAATCATGTAACCGTGCCCTGCGAAACCATGGAAGAACGAGCAACAGCATTAATTAGGCATCTGTTTCCAGTATGAAAAGCGTGGGGTCATGAAAGGACTCTGGGGACCTGGGTCAGAGCAAAAAACATCTTATATTTTCAGACACGTTCCTGAGTAGTGATCTATCAGGTCGACGGGTCCTACAGACCAAGGTTCATGTAGAAATGAAGGTGGTGCCCTCGTGACTTAGGAGCTCCCACCGAGGACGGCCGGCAGGGTCCTGAGGACGGCCGGCAGGGTCCTGAGGACGGCCGGCAGGGTCCTGAGGACGGCCGGCAGGGTCCTGAGGACGGCCGGCAGGGTCCTGAGGACGGCCGGCAGGGTCCTGAGGACGGCCGCCAGGGTCCTGAGGACGGCCGCCAGGGTCCTGAGGACGGCCGCCAGGGTCCTGAGGACGGCCGCCAGGGTCCTGAGGACGGCCGCCAGGGTCCTGAGGACGGCCGCCAGGGTCCTGAGGACGGCCGCCAGGGTCCTGAGGACGGCCGCCAGGGTCCTGAGGACGGCCGCCAGGGTCCTGAGGATCAGTCATCACCTTATTGCTGGATGCAGTTTTTTTTTCCCAGTGCTGGAGTGGCGCTTTAAATGCAAGTCCCCTTGCCCCTAGCACTATACTCACTTTCCAGTGTTTTCACCTTTTTTTTTTTTTCGGTGTTGCTCCAGTCCTTTGGCGCCATCTTGTGACCATAACATTTGGTTGTCCAGAAGTTACCTCACAAACTCTCAATAAAAGTCTATGAGGCCAGAACAAGGCTCCCATAGACTTTGAGTTCTGACCTCTGGTGCACGCCATGCAACACTGGAGCTGCCGTCAGGTCACAAATCACCAGAGACTGACCAGAGCGGCAGCGATAGAATAGAAGATGAAACTGCTGGAAGGTGAGTATAAGGGTAAACTCACATGAGCGTATGATTCGGACCAATGTTATTCAATGAGGGAGAGCAGATGGTCAATTTTTTTCTCATCCAGATTCTGGATGAGCGAAAAGTCGCAGCATGCTGCGATAGTCTGCGATAGCCATGTCACTCGCACCCATACAAGTCTATGGGTGCAAGTGAAACATCAGTCTGCACTCGGATGACATGTGACTGCAATGCGATAATCTCATCAGCTGACAATGGAGATGGGGAGATTAATCCCTCCCTCTCCTCCGCAGCTGTGATCCGATCGCAAGATCGTGTTACAGTCACATGACACTCGGACCACTCTGGCAGCACATCGGGAGCCGAAAGTCATTAGCATATTGCATCCGATGCACTTGAATCAGATGACATACCACCGTGTGAATTCAGCCCAAGACAAAGGGCAGGCGACTTAGATTTATAGCACCACTCCAGCAGCGCAAAAAATAAATAAAAATAAACAAAAACTTTGGCGTTGTGCTTTAGATCAGTACTCCAGTCTTAAAGGGGTTGTCTGAGAGCACAAGGTCCATGGTTGTTGTGACAATGTAAATGAATAACATTTACTAATGTACTGTAAGGGCTGAACATTGCCACGTTGGCTCGATTTCTGATCCTCTCACAATCCCAGAAGATCCACCTCGGTTGTTGTTTCCACACAGATTCCTCTCTGGCACATGACTAGGGAAATACATGAAGGGGACTGGCCATCTGGATCAGATCCTTCCCTGGCCAGTCTTCTTCTTGGCTTTAAAATTAGGTAATGAACTCAGAAGGCTCAGTGTACAGTCATGGCCAAAAGTTTTGAGAATGACACCAAAATGATATTTTCACATGATCTGTTGCCCTCTGGTTTTTAATTGTGTTTGTCTGATGTTTACATCACATACAGAAATATAATTGCAATCATATTATGAGACCAAAAGGTTCTATTGACAGCTAGAATGAGTTAATGCAGCAAGTCAATATTTGCAGTGTTGACCCTTCTTCTTCAGGACCTCTGCAATTCTCCCGGGCATGCTCTCAATCAACTTCTGGAGCAAATCCTGACTGATAGCTGTCCATTCTTGCATAAGCAATGCTTGCATTTTGCCAGAATTTGTTGGTTTTTGTTTGTCCACCCGTCTCTTGATGATTGCCCACAAGTTCTCAATGGGATTAAGATCTGGGGAGTTTCCAGGCCATGGACCCAAAATCTCTCTGTTTTGTTCCATGAGCCATTTAGTGATCACCTTTGCTTTATGGCAAGGTGCTCCATCATGCTGGAAAAGGCATTGTTGGGCGCCAAACTGCTCTTGGACAGTTGGGAAAAGTTGCTCTTGGAGGACATTCTGGTGCCATTCTTTATTCATGGCTGTGTTTTTAGGCCAGACTGTGAGTGGTGCGATTCCCTTGGCTGAGAAGCAACCCCACACATGAATGGTTTCAGGATGCTTAACAGTTGGCATGAGACAAGACTGGTGGTAGCGCTCACCTCTTCTTCTCCTAATAAGCTGTTTTCCAGATGTCCCAAACAATCGAAAAGGGGATTCATCTGAGAAAATTACTTTACCCCAGTCCTCAGCAGTCCACTCCCTGTACCTTTTGCAGAATATCAGTCGGTCCCTGATGTTTTTTCTGGAGAGAAGTGGCTTCTTTGCTGCCCTCCTTGAAACCAGGCCTTGCTCAAGCAGTCTCCGCCTCACAGTGCATGCAGAAGCACTCACACCAGCCTGCTGCCATTGCTGAGCTAGCTCGGCACTGCTGGTAGTCCGATCCCGCAGCTGAAACAGTTTAAAGATACGGTCCTGGCGTTTGCTGGTCCTTCTTGGGCGCCCTGGAGCCTTTTTGGCAACAATGGAAGCTCTCTCCTTGAAGTTGTTGATGATGCGATAGATTGTTGACTGAGGTGCAATCTTTGTAGCTGCGATACTCTTCCCTGTTAGGCCATTTTTGTGCAGAGCAATGATGGCTGCACGTGTTTCTTTAGAGATAACCATGGTTAACTGAACAGAAACAATGATACCAAGCACCAGCCTCCTTTTAAAGTGTCCAGTGGTGTCATTCTTACTTAATCATGACTGACTTTGCCAGCCCTGTCCTCATCAACACCCACACCTGTGTTACTGGAACAATCACTAAAACAATGTTAGCTGCTCCTTTTAAGGCAGGAATGCAATGATGTTGAAATGTGTTTTGGGGGTTAAAGTTCATTTTCTTAGCCAATATTGACTTTAAAAGAAACCACCTAAACAAACCTCTAAAAAAAATCCTTTAATATTAATCAATAAAAACAATGTAAGACACCAATGTCAAATAACATATAAAACACATGACAGTGTATTAGTGAGAGGTCTAATGAAGAGCAGGAAAGGCGTGCAGGAATAGGATGATAGTTAGATAGACTCTAGATGATCTTAGAGGGGCTAGGTGATCCTCAATTTCCCCTGCCTGACTGCGGAGGGTATTATAAGGTTTTGAACACCCCCCGCTCCGGGTGGCTGTCCCTTGCTATCCCTGTTCTTCACTGGCCTGAAACCTACCACCAAACCAGGTGCATTGTGTAAGACCAGGACAACGTATAAAAATACAAAAAATTATGTTGGTTCCTGAACAAGACTGGATTCTATATTTCAGTCTAGATACTGTATAAACAGCAGTTAGGAAAGAGCTCCTGGGTCCACCAAGGCCGGTACCCACAGCTTCTCCCGACGCGTTTCCCCCCCTCCTAACTGAATGGTCGGGGGTTCATCAGGGGTCAATATCCAACAACACTTGGAACAACATCCAAGATTGATACACTGGTTGCAGCAGAAAGTGCTTGCTTGATCTGTCTTAGTACAATCTCCAAAAAGGACTAGTAGTGTCCTCCTTATGTGGTCCACTTTTCTTGTCTCAGCAGAGAAGAGATATTACTATTCAGGGTAGAAGACACCTATAATCTGATGCAAGGCTTATGGATGGTGCACTGTGTGCCGTTTAGGGCAGAGGATCTCAGTCAGCCCTCTAGGTTAAATATTCAGCTGTCCAAGTTACCTATATACTGAGGTTTTCCTTAAAGAGAATCCCTAGATTCCATTTCAAATCCCAGAGAGTAAACCCTCTATAGTAATGTTTCCTTGCTGGAGGCCCTGGATCTCCACTTCAAATCCCTTAAAATGTAAGTACATCCAGGGATACACTCGATCTGCAAGGACAAATGTCCCGAGCTTGAGCAAGCGGGGACACCACAGGTTACTTCAAATTCAAATTAGCAAGTAGCATTTTTCATTGTATATTCCAATATTTTTCCATATGCTTGAGGCATTATACCATTATTTAAGTTTGATGTGCAGCCTTATCCTTGTATAGTATGTATTTTTTGGCTTGCACTCATAATATATATATATATTAGTGCTCACTTCAGTTATCCTATTCAGTTATATGTAGTTTTTTTTCTGAATGTGAACACAGCTCCGCCCCTTTCGGCCATGTTTTTTCCATCTCCTATATAAGACAGTCCTTGGTTACCCCTCTCCACCCATAGCAGTTTTTAATTGCAATGAGATGACACACAGTTAGGGTCACAGAGCTAGGGACCCCAATATAGAGATATACCTTGACGAGGTTTTGGGGCTCAGTTACATTGATCAATGCGATTGCTAAATATCTCCTTTTTCCTAATGTTCATGGCAGGTATGCAATTCATTATTCACATGTTCAAATTAGCAAGTAGCATTTTTCATTGTATATTCCAATATTTTTCCATATGCTTGAGGCATTATACCATTATCTAAGTTTGACGTTTCACACATCCGGCATTTCGCCGGATTGCCGGATCCGGCATACTCCAGTACAGTGTAATACAGTACAATGGCATCGCGGCAACCTCCAGTCACATGCTGTCATGTGACCGGAGCTTCCCGCAATGCCATTGTACTGTATTACACTGTACTGGAGTATGCCGGATCTGGCGAAATGCCGGATGTGTGAAACGAGCCTTAACTCCTGTAATTAAGAGACCTTTGTGCACATGACTGTGAAGTCATCAAGGTCCTTGAAAAATGTTAACCTCGGAATACTACTGAGATCCCTAAGAGAGTGGGGGCCCTGAGAAATTGCGCAGCATGACGTTCCCTAAGGCTACGTGTCCACGATGCGTTTTTTCATGCTTTTCAGCAGCGTTTTCAACTGCACCTTTTTCATGCCAAAATGCATGCGTTGTGATTTCCCAGCAAAGTCTATGGGAAATGGGGATTTCTTGTACCCACCATGCAGTTTAAAACGCTGCGTTTAATTTGCATAATTTTGGGCAAAAACTCAGCATTTAAAGAAGCAGCATGTCAATTGTTTTTGTCATTTGGGCTGCGTTTTGATAACATTGAAGTCAATGAGAAGTTACAAAAAGTAACAAACATCAAAATTCCTGCTTTTTACCTGCTTTTTTAGGTGCAGAAAACATGCGTTTTGGACATCAAAATAAAGATTTGATATGTCCCTTTACAAACACACACATAGTCCGACAATTAAATTAATGACCACTAAATAGTATAAAACCGCTAGAATTATATGAAATATAACTATTTTCTTTTTTTTTAATAAATTATATATGTTGTTCTTTTTTTTCATTATGTTTGACTGTTTAATCTTTATTTAGCAGTGTCTTTATATTCAAAACGCATCTGTCAAAACGCTATTGAAAAGCATGTAAAAAGCGCTAAAAATGCACCTAAAACGCGGTAAATACGCATGCGTTTTTAACGCTATTTTATGGTAAAAAGCAACTTTGGCAAAATCAATTACTGCCAGAGGGTGCGTTTAGAACTGCACCTAGCTCGACACAAAGTGTGCACATAGCCTAACACTGGCTTTGACTGTAACTAGGTCTTATTTTGGGGAGTAGGGCTTATATTTCAAGTATTCTGCAAAAATTCTGTAAAATCATGCTAGGCTTTATTTTCGGGGAAACACTGTGTGTAGATGTACAACACAAGTTCAGAAAGAACATGCTTATATACATTTAATGGCTGAATTCTAGTATAGTAGAATAATGATAAGCCAAATAAAGGGTTGGTGGGGCTCTGCCACCTGGCACCCCTACTGATTAGTGGCTATTACTATTAGTGGCCATGTGATGCAAGTACCGAAGAGCAACTGTGTCTATAGCTCAATGGCCACTATCGGGCACAGCACACCAACATCTATTCAAGAGAGCAAAAGCAGATCTGCAATGGCTGCTACGCATTGAAAGAAGTAGTGTAGTGCAGCTGCTCAGTGAAGGCGCTGGATGTCAGATCTACAAAGATCCAATTAATTAAATATCCGGAGGTCATCAATGTCATGTGACCAGAGGACCATTTTAGTCCACTGTACTGGTCTCAGCTGAGAAGAGGATCTAATCTTATACCGTCTACTCCATCCTCTGTAACCTACTATTAGAGATGAGTGAACCTGAAGTTCGGTACTAACTCAGACTTCTCCTAACTCAGACTTCTCCAAGAAAACAAAGATTGGGTTTGGAGTTTGGGTGATTAACGTATGCTCGAGCATCGCTGCGCTCAGGTGCACGCTGCGCTCAGGTGCACGCTGCGCTCAGGTGCACGCTGCGCTCAGGTGCACGCTGCGCTCAGGTGCACTCTGCGCTCAGGTGCACTCTGCGCTCAGGTGCACTCTGCGCTCAGGTGCACTCTGCGCTCAGGTGCACTCTGCGCTCAGGTTCCCCCTGCGCTCAGGTTCCCCCTGCGCTCAGGTTCCCCCTGCGCTCAGGTTCCCCCTGCGCTCAGGTTCCCCCTGCGCTCAGGTTCCCCCTGCGCTCAGGTTCCCCCTGCGCTCAGGTTCCCCCTGCGCACGGCCGCTTGCAGTGTTTGAATGGCTTTCACTGGAGGATAACAACAGTGTGATCAGATGTAGTGTGTACCACAAAAAGACAAAAAAAAAAAAAAAGAATCGAACTTCTGGACCAGCAGAACCCAAACTTCCACGGATCCACTCATTGCTATCTACTATCAGAAGTCAAACAAATTTGACAATTTGCTGCAATGTATCAGTCAGGGGTACAGACTTTAAAGGGGTTGTCCAGCTACAAAACATACATAAACTAGTTAGAAAGAGAAAGTTATACACGTTACATGATAATATGATTAGGTGGTAACTCCATTCCATTGTCAGCATGAGCTCAGAGCTGTATATGAAGGAGGATGGCGGACAAGCTCATTTCAATAGATAAGTCAGTCCCCTTCTGTGTCTATGCTTGAAGTTTATCAGCCAGCCCCCTTCTCTGTCTACGCATCATGGGCCGTATCAGCCAGCCCCCTTCTCTGTCTACGCATCATGGGCCGTATCAGCCAGCCCCCTTCTCTGTCTACGCATCATGGGCCGTATCAGACAGCCCCCTTCTCTGTCTACGCATCATGGGCCGTATCAGCCAGCCCCCTTCTCTGTCTACGCATCATGGGCTGTATCACAGTCAGCTCCCATGGACCGTACCTGTCAGCCTTTTTCTCTGTCTATGCACGGATAATATCAGCCAGCCTTCTTCTCTATGCATTAATCCTATCAGCCAGCCCTCCTCTCTGTCTCTGTATGGACCGTATTAGCAAGCCCCCTTCTCGGTCTATACATGGACTGTATTAGCTAGCCCCCTGTGTATGCATGGACCGTGCTAGGTAGCCCCCTTCTATGTCTACATATGGCTCGTACTAGCCAGCCCCCTTCTATGTCTGTCTATGCATGGACCTTATTAGTCAGCCCCCTTCTCTGTCTATGCATGGACCGTAATAGATAGCCCCCTTTTCTGTATGTGCATGGACTGTACCAGCTAGACCCCCTTCTCTGTTCATGGACCATATCAGCCAACACTCTCTCTGTCTATGCATGGACCATATCTGCCAGCCCACTCTCTCTGTCTGTGCATCTACTGTACCAGCCAGCCCCCTTCTGTGTCTATGTATGGATTGTATCAGCCACCCCCCTTCTCTGTCTATGCATGGACTGTTCCAGTTAGCCCCCTGTCTCTGTCTGTGCATGGACTGTACCAGCCAGCCCCCTGTCTCTGTCTGTGCATGGACTGTACCAGCCAGCCCCCTTCTGGGTCTATGTATGGGCTGTATCAGCCAGCCCCTCTCTCTATGTACGGACTGTTCCAGTCAGCCCCTTTCTCTATGCATGGACCGTATCAGCCTGCCCCCTTCTGTGTGTATGTACGGACTGTTCCAGTCAGCCCCTTTCTCTATGCATGGACCGTATCAGCCTGCCCCCTTCTGTGTGTATGTATGGACTGGTCCAGTGAGCCCCTTTCTCTATGCATGGACCGTACCAGCCTGCCCCCTTCACAAACAGCTCTGATAACGTGCCAACACAGGGACAACCTTCTCTGTGGTGGGCACAAGTCAGGAGGCTGTGAGGACCCCTCTCCCAGCAGGGCACATTTTCTGATAGTATATTAGTAACTTGTACACTTCTCAATTTTAAACACATGCAGATCTATTTTTCTAGCTGGACAATTCCTTTAAATCCAGATTATTACCTAGACCCTCCACACCTCTCAGGTCTATATTCTTACACCCCCCTGAATGTTATCAAGTGTTTCCATTCACTGACAGCAAACACAGATCTTGAAAATGGCGATAAAATGAAACACAGTAAGAAAGTAATGAAGCTTCATTTGCACAACCCCCTTTAAATGAGCAGACACATAGCCCCAGTGTAGAATGGTGACTGTGCAGGGTGAGAAAACTGACACATCGGTAACCAAACGTAACGTGCAGTGCAGCACGGCGGGCTCACCAGCATGGGCACTCCATACCGCAGGGTTGGGTTATTTTTACACGACAGCCATAACTTTTCCAGCATTTTGCAATTCTTCTCTCCTATCACCTTGGGGGAAGTATTTCAGTGCTGCACATAGTACACCTTTCATGTGTCTTCCGGGACCTTCACAGCAGCCGCTCTGTGATGACGTCACGATCATGTGATCAGCCGCGCATAGAACTAGGTTGTGTTTGCTTTTGGGTCCTTGCTTTAAATGTTTCCCTGGGAAACGAGGAACAGTCACAATAGTTCCTACCTTGTGCAGGCATCTCTCTGAGCTACACGGCTTATATAATGTGTAATGGCATGGAGCAGTTGATGTGGAGAAGTGATAAAGCGAGGTACACACTGGGGAAGGCTGCTGTGGTGATATCTGCTGTGGTAAATGCAGGACACAGCTAAAGGCAATGTATACTTGCTTTGTGACAGGAATTATATTCCAAACTGATCATAATGGCGTCAAATATAAACCCTGGAGGTGTCAGGTCTGTCAGGGTGTCATAGACTCTACTCATAGTCATGTCTGGAAAGCAGGTGGGCATCCAATATGGCCGCCATATTCACAACCGGTGACACAGTGTGGCACGGTCGCCATAATTCACAGATTTTACACTCACGTGTCTGGGAAAAGCTGCCAGTTCCAGTGAGGAAGCGTAAATGGATGACTTGTCCTGGCTTTCACCATCATGGCAGCCATCTGCATGTGACGACCTGTGGCTGCATAACATGGAAGGTAACAGCCCACATTTCCAAGCCAAATTACATGGCTGTTGGCCATCGTGTGCTGGCGGCTGCGGCGCAGATGATACCTGCCGGTGGCATTGCCATGGTTTTCCATTTTACAGATGAAATACGTTAATTTTACGTTACATCTATAGAAACCACCAGAGAATTCAAAATGGCTGCCAAACCCGAACATCTGAGATTACTCCCTCACTATGCTTGAGAACATTTTCCTGCAGCTTCCCTCCTCCTGACACAACTGACTGGCCGATGGACGCCATTACAATTTTTTCCTCACAGGTGGCTGAATTCACAGATTCGGGTTTCGTGAACTCAACATGAAGCTGTCAAGTTCAGGTCAGGAAACGTGCGGCCAATGTGTACCTTGTGGTCAGTAGTCAGACCGTGAAACACGGAGATGTGTAAAAACAGCCTTACTTATATTTTTCATCACTCATATTAAGGCCCTAGTTCATCACGATCATCTTTGTTCACGTCAGCCGTGATGAGGGGGCCAGGTGGAGTCAGAGACCCCTAATTTTTAAGAAGCGCACTCCTAATAAACAGGTGTGTGTATTTCAATATGGTATGCCTTTCCAAACACACTGCCATAAATCTTAGTCCAGTCGGAGCCACCATCTTGCTTCACCTCTAACCGCAGATCCATATATTGAGTATATATGGATAGGTGAGTATGTCTTTTTTAATTTAATGGAACCAAACATTAGGAATGAGAAAAGGTTGTCCTTGTATGGACAAGCCCTTTAACCCGACCTGGCCAATTACTATTTTTTTTCCTTTTAGTTTCTTCCTCCTCCTCTTTCATTAGCTATAACTTTTTATTCCTCAGTCCACATAGACATATACAGTCAGGGCCAGAAATATTTGGACAGTGACACAAGTTTTGTTATTTTAGCTGTTTACAAAAACATGTTCAGAAATACAATTATATATATAATATGGGCTGAAAGTGCACACTCCCAGCTGCAATATGAGAGTTTTCACATCCAAATCGGAGAAAGGGTTTAGGAATCATAGCTCTGTAATGCATGGCCTCCTCTTTTTCAAGGGACCAAAAGTAATTGGACAAGGGACTCTAAGGGCTGCAATTAACTCTGAAGGCGTCTCCCTCAACCTGTAATCAATGAAGTAGTTAAAAGGTCTGGGGTTGATTACAGGTGTGTGGTTTTGCAATTGGAAGCTGTTGCTGTGACCAGACAACATGCGGTCTAAGGAACTCTCAATTAAGGTGAAGCAGAACATCCTGAGGCTGAAAAAAAAGAAAAAAATCCATCAGAGAGATAGCAGACATGCTTGGAGTAGCAAAATCAACAGTCGGGTACATTCAGAGAAAAAAGGAATTGACTGGTGAGCTTGGGAACTCAAAAAGGCCTGGGCGTCCACGGATGACAACAGTGGTGGATGATCGCCGCATACTTTCTTTGGTGAAGAGGAACCCGTTCACAACATCAACTGAAGTCCAGAACACTCAGTGAAGTAGGTGTATCTGTCTCTAAGTCAACAGTAAAGAGAAGACTCCATGAAAGTAAATACAAAGGGTTCACATCTAGATGCAAACCATTCATCAATTCCAAAAATAGACAGGCCAGAGTTAAATTTGCTGAAAAACACCTCATGAAGCCAGCTCAGTTCTGGAAAAGTATTCTATGGACAGATGAGACAAAGATCAACCTGTACCAGAATGATGTGAAGAAAAAAGTTTGGAGAAGAAAGGGAACGGCACATGATCCAAGGCACACCACATCCTCTGTAAAACATGGTGGAGGCAACGTGATGGCATGGGCATGCATGGCTTTCAATGGCACTGGGTCACTTGTGTTTATTGATGACATAACAGCAGACAAGAGTAGCCGGATGAATTCTGAAGTGTACCGGGATATACTTTCAGCCCAGATTCAGCCAAATGCCGCAAAGTTGATCGGACGGCGCTTCATAGTACAGATGGACAATGACCCCAAGCATACAGCCAAAGCTACCCAGGAGTTCATCAGTGCAAAAAAGTGGAACATTCTGCAATGGCCAAGTCAATCACCAGATCTTAACCCAATTGAGCATGCATTTCACTTGCTCAAATCCAGACTTAAGACGGAAAGACCCACAAACAAGCAAGACCTGAAGGCTGCGGCTGTAAAGGCCTGGCAAAGCATTAAGAAGGAGGAAACCCAGCGTTTGGTGATGTCCATGGGTTCCAGACTTAAGGCAGTGATTGCCTCCAAAGGATTCGCAACAAAATATTGAATATAAAAATATTTTGTTTGGGTTTAGTTTATTTGTCCAATTACTTTTGACCTCCTAAAATGTGGAGTGTTTGTAAAGAAATGTGTACAATTCCTACAATTTCTATCAGATATTTTTGTTCAAACCTTCAAATTAAACGTTACAATCTGCACTTGAATTCTGTTGTAGAGGTTTCATTTCAAATCCAATGTGGTGGCATGCAGAGCCCAACTCGCAAAAATTGTGTCACTGTCCAAATATTTCTGGACCTAACTGTATGAGGGCTTGGTTTTTGCGGGATGAGTTGTACTGGAAAATGGGGGAAAAGTCCTAGTGCGGTGAAATAAAAATGCAATTGTTTTTGGAAATTGTTTTTACGGCATACATTGTATGGTAAACATGACCTAGAAGTAGGATTCTCCTTATCAGTTCGATTACAGAGATACATACCAAACTTGTTCAGTTCTTTTAATTTTGTGATCAAAACAAAGCACAACGAAAATTTGCAAAAAAAAAATAAAATATATACAGTACAGACCAAAAGTTTGGACACACCGCATTCAAGGAGTTATCTATATTTTCATGACTGAAAATTGTAGATTCACATTGAAGGCATCAAAACTATGAATTAACACATGTGGAATGAAATACTTAAAAAAGTGTGAAACAACTGAAAATATGTCTTATATTCTAGGTTCTTCAAAGTAGCCACCTTTGCTTTGATTACAGCTTTGCACACTCTTGGCATTCTCTTGATGAGCTTCAAGAGGTAGTCACCGGAAATGGTTCTCACTTCACAGGTGTGCCCTGTCAGGTTTAATAAGTGGGATTTCTTGCCTTATATATGGGGTTGGGACCATCAGTTGTGTTGTTCAGAAGTCTGGTGGATACACAGCTGATAGTCCTACTGAATAGACTGTTAGCTGCTTTTTTCTTGCCATAATACAAATTCTAAGTAAAGAAAAATGAGTGGCCATCATTACTTTAAAAAATGAAGGTCAGTCAGTCCGAAAAATTAGGAAAACTTTGAAAGTGTCCACAAGTGCAATGGCAAAAACCATCAAATGCTACAAAGAAACTGGTTCACATGTGGACCGCCCCAGGAAAGGAAGACAAAGAGTCACCTCTGCTGCAGAGGATAAGTTTATCTGAGTCACCAGCCTCAGAAATTACAGGTTAACAACAGCTCAGATTAGAGACCAGGTCAATGCCACACAGAGTTCTAACAGCAGACACATCTCTAGAACAACTGTTAAGAAGAGACTTTGTGCAGCAGGCCTTCATGGTAAAATAGCTGGTAGGAATCCACTGCTAAGGACAGGCAACAAGCAGAAGAGACTTGTTTGGGCTAAAGACACAAGGAATGGACATTAGACCAGTGGAAATCTGTGCTTTGGTCCAATAAGTCCAAATTTGAGATCTTTGGATCCAACCACCGTGTCTTTGGGCGACGCAGAAAAGGTGAATGGATGGAATCTATATGCCTGGTTCCCACCGTGAAACATGGAGGAGGAGGTGTGATGGTGTGGGGGTGCTTTTCTGGTGACACTGTTGGGGATTTATTCAAAATTGAAGGCATACAGAACCAGCATGGCTACCACAGCATCTTGCAGCGGCATGCTATTCCATCCGGTTTGTGTTTAGTTGGACTATCATTTATTTTTCAACAGGACAATGACCCCAAACACACCTCCAGGCTGTGTAAGGGCTATTTGACTAAGGAGGAGAGTGATGGGGTGCTACGCCAGATAACCTGGCCTCCACAGTCACCAGACCTGAACCCAATCGAGATGGTTTGGGGTGATCTGGACCGCAGAGTGAAGGCAAAAGGGCCAACAAGTGCTAAGCATCTCTGGGAACTCCTTCAAGACTGTTGGAAAACCATTTCCAGTGACTACCTCTTGAAGCTCATCAAGAGAATGCCAAAAGTGTGCAAAGCAGTAATCAAAGCAAAAGGTGGCTACTCTGAAGAATCTAGAATATAAGACATATTTTCAGTTGTTTCACACTTTTTTGTTAAGTATTTCATTCCACATGTGTTAATTCATAGTTTTGATGCCTTCAAAGTGAATCTACAATTTTCAGAGTCCTGAAAATAAAGAAAACTCTTTGAATGAGGTGTGTCCAAACTTTTGGTCTGTACTGTATATCTATTACCATTTTCTGAGACCTACAGCGTTTCCAATCGATGAAGCTGTATGAGGGCAATGTTTTCATTTCTACTATTTTAGGATAGATGTGATATTTTGTTTGCTACTTACATTTTTTAATGGTATGGTTGCAGCAAAAAAAAAAACAAAAAAAACCCTCAATAATGGCATTTTTATTTTTTTATTTTTACAGTGTTGACCGATCAGGCGATTTTTTTTTTTTTTTTTTTTTTTATGGATCAGACTTTTATTGGCATGTTGAGGCCACACGTTTCTTTTATTTTTCTTTGGTATTACTGGGGAATAAAAGAGGGGCGATTCAAACGTTTATATTTTGTTTTTTCATATTTTTGAAAACTTTCTTTTTTACTGTATTTATTAGTTCCTTGGGAACTGAAACTTGAGGTTGTCAGATCGCTTGTACTATATACTGTACAGCTATATACCACATTTTTGTTGCACATAGTAAAAATGATAGTTTTTTTGTTTGTTTGTTTGTTTTTTTTTTAAAAACTCAGCCATAGGCATGGAGGTCTTCAACAGATCCCTGGCTGTCAATGCAACTCGTCGGCACCCAGGGGCACCTATGGACACATAGAATGATGCGCCTCTATCCCAGCGCACTGTTAATGCCGCTATCAGACATTGCAAGTGATATTTAAGAGTTTAATGGTCTCTGGCAAAGCTCTACTTAACCCGCAGCTGTTAAAGGCAGGTCCTAACTGTGTGTCAAGCTCCATACACCCATTACCCAGAGGCGGACATATCATTGATGCAGCCTGTGCAACTGCACTGGAACCCGAGAGGCAAGGGTATTGCACCACCAATGCAAATGGAATTGTGCATTTTAATGAACTGTTCGACTAACCAGGACGGACCCATATACTGATTTTGCACAGGGGGCCTTTTTTTTTGTCTGTGTACGCCAGTGTTTCCAACTTGCACCATACATGTACGGTAGATGTCAGTAAGGGGATGATTAATTAACAAAAAACAACCATTCCAAATTGAACAAAAAAAAAAAAACACTTAAAAATGTTCGCAGAAAATGCCTAGGAAAATCTTAAAATTATTGATGAAACGTTAAACAAGGGTTAAAAAAACAACGTTTTTTTGCACAAAAACTCGTAACTGTCTCAAAAAAAAAAACCTTGTGTGCACATACCCCTCTGGCCTGATTCAACATTTGCATTCTTTTTAAAGGAAATCTGTCACCAGGTTTTTGCCACTTAATCTGAGAGCAGCATAACGTAAGTACAGAGATCCTGATACCAGTGATGTGTCACTTAACTGGGCTGCTTAGGGTAGTTTTGATAAAATCTGATTAATTAGCAGTAGATTATCATTACACAACAACTTGGTGTGTTGCAGGTAGTCCAACATATTCCTGAGCTCTGTATAACTGCTAGATCTGCAGCAGAGAAAACACTGATTTTATCAAAATGACAACAAACAGCTCAGTAAGGCCTGTTTCACATGTCAGTGATTCTGGGACCTTTGTGCTTTTTTTTAAACGTACCAGAATCACTGACATACGCAGACCCATTATAATGAATGGGTCTGCTCACACGTCAGTGATTTTTCACTGCACGTGTCTCCGTGCAGCGTACCCGCGTGTGCGTGATTGCGGCACGGAGACATGTCCATTTTTTTCTGGCATCACTGATGTCCCACGGACCACGCAGTGGTGTGGTCCGTGAAACACGTGCCAGAAAAAAACGTGCATTTAAAATAAAAAACATTTTTACTCACCCGGCTCCAGCGATGTCCTCTGCAGCCCGTGCAGCTTGCTGCTTCTGAGCCGGCTCATTACTGTCGCCCATATTGATGATGCACGACACAGCCGACCCGGAAGCAGCTGCTGCGGGGGTCAGCGCCGGCCGGATGCTGCACCGCGGGAGCGATCAGCACCATGGACAGCGGGAGCGGGCACAGGTGAGTTGATTTCTAAGTGCAATCACGGGCCACGGAGAACGGAGCCCGGATTGCACTTAGACAACCCACGTGTGCCGTAATTCACGGCACACGCAGGGACATGTGTGTGTTTTACACGCCAGTGAAAAACGTCACTGTTTTTCACTGACGTGTGAAACGGGCCTAAGGGACACATCGCTGGAATCGAGTCTCTGTCTCTACATTATGCTGCTCTCAGATGGGGAGCAAACACCTGGTGACACATTCCCCTTAAGGCCGGTGTCACACTTGCAATTGCCTCACGTGTATCTCGCGCGCGTCTCGTGGTGCATCACCCGGCACGGACTCACACTCTCCTGGCAGGAGTGGGTCGGTTGCATACATCTCTATGCAGCTGTGACGCTGTGAGGAGAGTGTGAGTCTGTGCCGGGTGATGCACCACGAGACGCGCATGAGGCAATTGCAAGTGTGACACTGGCCTAAGGGCGGCTTTGCACGTTGCAACATCGCACATGCGATGTTGGTGGGGTCAAATCGAAAGTGACGCACATCCGGCGTCACTTTCGAGATCGTAGTGTGTAAATGCTAGATGAAATGATTAACGAGTGCAAAAGCGTCGTTATCGTATCATCGTTGCAGGCTCCGACTTTTTCATAATTTCGCTGCAGCGACAGGTACGATGTAGTTCCTCGCTCCTGCGGCAGCACACATCGCTGTGTATAACGCCGCAGGAGCGAGGAACATCTCTTACCTGCCGCCGGCGGCTATGTGGAAGGAAGGAGGTGGGCGGGATGTTTACGTCCCGCTCATCTCCTCCCCTCCACCGCTATTGGCCGCCTGCTGTGTGACGTCGCTATGACGCCGCACAACACGCCCCCTTAGGAAGGAGGCGGGTCGCCGGCCAGAGCGACGGTCGCAGGGCAGGTGAGTGCATGTGAAGCTGGCGTAGCGATAATGTTTGCTACGCCAGCTATCACAAGATATCGTACCTGCGACGGGGGCGGGGACTATCGCATGCGACATCGCAGCATAGGCTTGCGATGTCGCAACGTGCAAAGCCCGCCTGAGGCTCTTTCTTTTATGGTGTTCTTTCACGCTTTTTGCGGCAAATTGTTCAAACTGTCATTGTGGATTGTGAATTTTGTGCAAAATCCAAAATGTTTTGTCATGTACCTTTTTTTTTTTTTTTCCTTTTCAGCTTGTTAGACTACAAAGTTGCATATTCTGCTAATATATAAAAAAATGTGCACAAATAATTTAGACAACCATAACATCGCTATATATGCGACACCACCAGGAATGCATTCTACCCAGGGGTTGGTGTACATTTCTGTTGGAAGTTTTGATACCTTTTGTACCACAAAACTCTGCCCAAATTCAACCCAAATTTCAAACCTTTGGGTTGCACAAAAAAAATTTGCGACATTTCCTTCATGAAAACTTATCCGCCATAATAACCACACACATGGTAAGCAAGGTAAGGAACGGGTGAGTTGATAATTCGTCTGTCAGGGAACTTGTCACCTTGTAAAACACTATTTACCTGCACGATTTAGAGTTTGAATCAGCAGGTATTTAGTGTTACAATGCTGCCTGGCCGCATTACTGAAAGTGCAGCTACCAGGAAAAATGTACTTATTTTGTCCTCCATGATCCGCCGGCTTTCAGTCATGGATGTTTGTACGGAGCGATTACAGTCAGCACTCACTATACTGTAAGCACAAACCGCCACTCTGATTAACAGCTGGCTTGGCAGCGCATCTGTGCAGCGCCAGCTGTCAATCAATGCGCCAAGGCGTGTATACAGTATAGTGAGCGCTGATTCTGTGTGCACCCCTGTGACTGAAAGCCGACAGATCATGGAGGGAAATCAGTTCATTTTCTTCAAGGTGACAGGTTCCCTTCAACAAAATAATTTTTCCTTTTACTGTATATTTTTATGTGCTGTTTTGTTGTTTTTTTCCCGTTATTCAGTCTTGATGAAAAGCTTCACCAGTTTAGCCAGCAGGGGGACCCAGCGTCTCATTGCTTCGGGTTTCATGGAAACATTTCTTGTAGGTGAAGTGAACAGATTATGGAATTATGACCTAATAAGTGAATGCCATTAACTCCTTCTCTTCAGGGAGTCACAATTTACCCTTACTTTGTAAATGTACTTATCGAACCTTTCTGACATCAAGTTAGTGCACCCACCCTGCGTAATAGCAGGTGACCATAGAATGCTTTTTATTATTTGCATAAACAATATATACTGTATATAGGCTGTAGAAATACACAAAGATTAAAGTATTTTTTTTCTTCACACGCATGCGGGACCAAGATTTCTATTAAAAGACTATAAATTAGGGATGTTTTCAATAACACCATGTATACATAGAGGTTATACATGTCCATATAATGCATACATCAGGACTAGCCAAAATCAGATCACCATGGCGACTAGAAAATCATTGTGAAAATCCAGACCCAAATCTATTTCACCCTGACAAAGGAAGACAAGACAAAGCAACCTACTGAGGATAACAGCGCTGTGTGCACCTCGTAAGCTAGGTTTATACACCATTAATGGTCTGTGTATGAGCAGTAATGCACGGACTACCACTGGGTCCTGGCCATCTGCAAAGCCCGATGTCCACCAATACAGAGTTTAGCAAACCGGGATCTATTACTTACTGGGGTATTTGCTATAGTTTCAATAAAATCAGTGTTTTATCAACAGGAGAACACTAGAGGACTAGGTGTCTCATGCCTCCTGGTCCATAGATATACACACAGAAATCTAATCAGTGGTGTGGGCAGGGATAAATAAAAAATAAAATAAATCTTTATTTTTATAATAATAATTATAATAATTTTTATATAGCGCTACCATATTCCGCAGCGCTTTACATACATCAGGAACACTGTCCCCAATGGGGCTCACAATCTTAGGTCCCGATCTGTATGTCTTTGGAGTGTGGGAGGAAACCGGAGAACCGGAGGAAACCCATGCAAACACGGGGAGAACATACAAACTCCTTGCAGATGGTGTCCTTGGTTGGATTCGAACCCAGGACCCCAGCGCTGCAAGACTGCAGTGCTAACCACTGAGCCACCACAAGACTGCAGTGCTAACCACTGAGCCACCACAAGACTGCAGTGCTAACCACTGAGCCACCACAAGACTGCAGTGCTGACCACTGAGCCACTGTGCCGCTCAGGGATAAACAGGGCTCAACATTCTGAGCTCTGCTAGATCTTCAGCAGAGAAACGATTATATCATGTTCTCAGATGGGATAGCAAACTTAAGGTGTCCTGATGACAGATTCTCTTTAACCCCTACTTTGGTGTAAGTTTATATCATGGTCGAATAGGGGTTCACGACCTATGATGTAAACTTATGTCTTGGTGATCATGTGGGCACAGCCGGGAGTTCGGCGTCACAGCCAGGGACCATCCCTGCGCCGCCCCTGTCTGTTTACTCCTTTTATTGCTGCGATCAATAGCGATTTCAGCATTTAAGGGCTGGGAGAGGGAGTGCACTCCCTCTCCCACGCAATTAGGACCCTTGCGACGTGTTCAATGGGGGTCCGATTGTTGCTATGTCAACACGACCTCTAGGTCAGCCAGCTACGACAAACCTCTTAGACCATGCCAGGAGCATGGTCTAAGAGGCTTGTGTTAGTGTAAAACTGACAGGTATAATGTATTATAACGCAATCAGAGTAATAATATTAGTTAATGTTCCAGATAGGACTAAGTAAAATATATAATATATACAGTTAGGTCCAGAAATATTTGGACAGTGACACAATTTTGGCGAGTTGGGCTCTGCATGCCACCACATTGGATTTGAAATGAAACCTCTACAACAGAATTCAAGTGCAGATTGTAACGTTTAATTTGAAGGTTTGAACAAAAATATCTGATAGAAATTGTAGGAATTGTCACATTTCTTTACAAACACTCCACATTTTAGGAGGTCAAAAGTAATTGGACAAATAAACCAAACCCAAACAAAATATTTTTATTTTCAATATTTTGTTGCGAATCCTTTGGAGGCAATCACTGCCTTAAGTCTGGAACCCATGGACATCACCAAACGCTGGGTTTCCTCCTTCTTAATGCTTTGCCAGGCCTTTACAGCCGCAGCCTTCAGGTCTTGCTTGTTTGTGGGTCTTTCCGTCTTAAGTCTGGATTTGAGCAAGTGAAATGCATGCTCAATTGGGTTAAGATCTGGTGATTGACTTGGCCATTGCAGAATGTTCCACTTTTTTGCACTCATGAACTCCTGGGTAGCTTTGGCTGTATGCTTGGGGTCATTGTCCATCTGTACTATGAAGCGCCGTCCGATCAACTTTGCGGCATTTGGCTGAATCTGGGTTGAAAGTATATCCTGGTACACTTCAGAATTCATCCGGCTACTCTTGTCTGCTGTTATGTCATCAATAAACACAAGTGACCCAGTGCCATTGAAAGCCATGCATGCCCATGCCATCACGTTGCCTCCACCATGTTTTACAGAGGATGTGGTGTGCCTTGGATCATGTGCCGTTTCCTTTCTTCTCCAAACTTTTTTCTTCCCATCATTCTGGTACAGGTTGATCTTTGTCTCGTCTGTCCATAGAATACTTTTCCAGAACTGAGCTGGCTTCATGAGGTGTTTGTCAGCAAATTTAACTCTGGCCTGTCTATTTTTGGAATTGATGAATGGTTTGCATCTAGATGTGAACCCTTTGTATTTACTTTCATGGAGTCTTCTCTTTACTGTTGACTTAGAGGCAGATACACCTACTTCACTGAGAGTGTTCTGGACTTCAGTTGATGTTGTGAACGGGTTCTTCTTCACCAAAGAAAGTATGCGGCGATCATCCACCACTGTTGTCATCCGTGGACGCCCAGGCCTTTTTGAGTTCCCAAGCTCACCAGTCAATTCCTTTTTTCTCTGAATGTACCCGACTGTTGATTTTGCTACTTCAAGCATGTCTGCTATCTCTCTGATGGATTTTTTTCTTTTTTTTCAGCCTCAGGATGTTCTGCTTCACCTCAATTGAGAGTTCCTTAGACCGCATGTTGTCTGGTCACAGCAACAGCTTCCAAATGCAAAACCACACACCTGTAATCAACCCCAGACCTTTTAACTACTTCATTGATTACAGGTTAACGAGGGAGACGCCTTCAGAGTTAATTGCAGCCCTTAGAGTCCCTTGTCCAATTACTTTTGGTCCCTTGAAAAAGAGGAGGCTATGCATTACAGAGCTATGATTCCTAAACCCTTTCTCCGATTTGGATGTGAAAACTCTCATATTGCAGCTGGGAGTGTGCACTTTCAGCCCATATTATATATATAATTGTATTTCTGAACATGTTTTTGTAAACAGCTAAAATAACAAAACTTGTGTCACTGTCCAAATATTTCTGGCCCTGACTGTATATGTATATATATATATATATACATACAAATAAATAAATAAAAAATTATACCAATAAATATATAATATATCTATGTTTTTTATATATATATATATATATATATATATATATATATATATATTATAATTATACATATACGCACACACATATTTGGTATTCCCGTCTCCGGAACAACCTGATCTATGAAATTATGTCTTGTCGTCATACAGCTGACAAAAAAATGGAATAAAACATGATCAAAAAGTAATCTGGCAATAAAAATGGTACCCCTTAAAACGGCATCTTGTCCCGCAAAAAACAAGCCATCACACAGCACCATCAGCGAAAAAAATAAAAAAAGCTATAGCTCTCTGAATGCAACAATAGAAAAACTATTTTTTTCTCTATTAAATTGTTCTTATGGTGTAAAAGTAGCAAAACATTAAAAAAAATATATATAACTGCAATATCGCTGTATTCGTACTGACCTGAAAAATAAAGCCACCCTATCATTTGTATACTGCAAGGTGAACAACATAAAAATTAGTAATAAAGCCATTTCTTCAACTGCTGTTGATTTATTCATTCTGCCTGCGAAAGATCGCAGTACGGCGCAGCTCACACTTACAGCAGAGAGTACATCGCCCATGCTAGTATTAGTTTTTGGCCTGGGCGATGTACACACTGTATCCCATCTTTGCTGTAAGTAATACTTAATTTTTGGAGGATATTTATTCCTCTTTTTGCTGCTATTTTTATATGTGGCTCACACTTACCTGAGCACTTACACTGAGTATTAGGTGTTAATCTCTGAAAAATGTGATTCAGACAAAATTTCCAATGGAAAACTCACTGTAATGACGCACAGGGAGTCCGTTTGACCTCCCATCTGGCCTGTGGTTCAGCGGTATCCATCTTTTTACTCATCTTTTTAGGCTTACACAAAAGCATATCAACACCAGTTATAGGTACCTTTGAAAAGACAGACACCGCTGAACAGAGACCAAACGGTGTCCGGAGTACCTCTGTTTCCTCATTATAATGAATGGATCCATTGTTGTTTCCAAAATAGGGTTACTTGTGGGGGTTTCTGTGTTTTTGGAATGTCAGGGGCTTTTCAAATGTGACATAGCATCTGCAATCTATTCCAGCCAAAATGGTGCTCATTCTCTTCTGAGCCATGCCGTGCACCCAAACAGTAGTTTTCCACCACATATGAGGTATCGGCATAGTCAGAAGAAATTGCATAACAAATTGAATGGTGCATTTTCTCCTCTTACCCATAAGAAAATGCAAAATTTGAAGTTAAAACAATTTTTTTTTTTAGGGAATAATGTTAATTTATTTTCACGGCTCAACGTTCTAAAATTCTGTGAAGCACCTGGGGATTCAAGGTGCTCACCACACATCTAGATAAATTCCTTGAGGGGTCTAGTTTTCAAAATGGGATGAATTGAGGAGTCCACTGTTTGGGTACATCAAGGGCTCTGCAAACTTAACATGGCATCTGTTATCGATTCCAAAAGTCAAATAGTGCTCCGTCCTTTTCGAGTCCTGCCGTGCACCCAAACAGTAGTTTCCCGCAACATATGGGGTATCCCTGTACTCAGGAGAAATTGCACAACAAATTGTATGGGCTACTTTCTACTGTTAAGGCTGCTTTACACGCAACGACATCGCTAACGAGATATCATTGGGGTCACGGAATTCATGACGCACATCCGGCCTCGTTAGCGACGTCGTTGTGTGTGACACGTACGAGCGACTGTTAGCGATCAGAAATTGTTGATCGTTGACACGTCGTTCATTTTCAAAATATCGTTGCTGGTGCTGGACGCAGGTTGTTCGTCGTTCCTGAGGCAGCACACATCGCTACGTGTGACACCCCAGGAACGACAAACAACAGCGTTCCTGCATCCTCCGGCAACAAGGTGGGAGTGACGTGAATGCGGTTGATCTCCGCCCCTCCGCTTCTATTGGTGGCCCGCTGTGTGACGCCGCACGAACCGCCCCCTTAAAAAAGAAGTTGTTCGCCGGCCACAAAGACGTCGTTAGGAAGGTAAGTATGTGTGACGCATCCTAGCGATATTGTGCGCCACGGGCAGCGATTTGCCCGTGACTTACAAACGACGGGGGCGGGTGCGATCGCTAGCAATGTCGCAGCGTGTAAAGCGGCCTTTACCCTTGTGAAAATGCAAAGAGAAAAAGTAAAAAAAAATTTTTTCCTTTGACATTGCTTCAGTTCCTGTGAAGCACTTGAAGGGTTAATAAACTTGTTGGATGGGATGGGTGCAGTTTTTAGAACGGTGTCACTTCTGGGTGTTTTCTGTCACCTACGCATTTCAGGGTCACTTCAAATGGGATGCGGCCCCAGAAAAAAAAAAAAAAAAATGGGTTTTGTAAATTTTGTTGGAAAAATGAGAATTTGCTGATAAACTTTGAACCCTTCTAACTTCCTAACCAAAAAAAAAAAATGTTTTAAAAAAAAAAATGTGCTGATTTAAAGTAGACATGCGGGAAACATTATTTATTAACTATGTTATCTTATATAACTTTAAAAGCCTAAAAATGAAACAAATGAAAATTGCTAACATTTTTTTACAAATTTCCGATATTTTCACAAATGAACGCAAAAAAATGTCTACTCACCAAAAGCAAGCAGATATTTATTATACTATATAATATAATAAAACCCGAGTGGCGCTGGACTTTCAATTCTTTCTTTTCTTAATTATCCTAATTGAATTGATATTTATTATCTTTGCTTCCGGATTAGACACGCCAGATACATAATGGACTGTAATAATGTCTCATAATGAAAAGATACAAGTTCCTTGTATTATATTCTTCCCTGCTTGTTCTATAGGCCCCAGCGATGGTCAGTCATGTGTGACACGCGGTTATTACATTGAGAATGATCTGATTTCTTTGCAAAGAAGGTAAGAAAAACGAATGCTTCAGCTTCCATTGATTCCTCTGCTGTCATGTGTTCCTAGAAATCAATATTTTTCCTGTACTTTGATGTATGAGAAAAGCTCTGCAGGCACCATACTGATTTAGGCCTCGAAGGAAGCTTCTCAGCCCCTTGATGTATGGTCGACATTTTTCTTATTTTTATATATATATATATATTTGATGAAATCATGCCCTTGACCATGGCTTTGTTACTGGTATAAACATGTGTTAATGCCCACATTGACTGCCATGGCCTAAAGGGTGCTTTACACGTTGCGACATCGCTGAAAGCACCAGCCCCCATCGGTTGTACGACACGGGCAAATCGCTGCCCGTGACGCACAACCTCGTTAGTCCCCATCACACGGACTTACCTGCCTAGCGACGTCGCTGTGGCCGGCGAACCGCCTTCTTTCTAAGGGGGCAGTTCGTTCGGCGTCACAGCGGCGTCACTAAGCGGCCGCCCAATAGAAGCGGAGGGGCGGAGACGAGCGGCCATAATATCCCGCCCACCTCCTTCCTTCCGCATTGCCGGTGGACGCAGGTAAGGAGATGTTCGTCGTTCCTGCGGTGTCACACATAGCGATGTGTGCTGCCGCAGGAACATCGAGCAACCTGCAGCATGTACCAGCAACGATAAATGGGAAAGGAGCGACGTGTCAACAATCATCAATTTTTAACGTTTTTGCGATCGTTGAATGTCGCTCCTAGCTGTCACACGCTGCGATGTCGCTAACGACGCCGGATGTGCGTCACCAACACCGTGACCCCGACGATATATCGTTAGCGATGTCGTAGCATGTAAAGCACCATTTAGACCAGGTAAGTAGTTTGAGATTGCCGACAGGTCCTGATTTTTAGGTCACGCAGACAGATCCTTAAAAAAAACCTTACAAAACAGCAGCATACAGGAGAGGATGTCACACAGTGTTTGGCTCTAAACTCGCCAAGTGTCATGGTGGCATCTGACGTTGTTTACACTGCAGAATGACACTCCACATTATGCCTTCTCTGGTGCTTCTGACTTGCACAGACAGGCTCCTGCCTTTTTAACATGATGGAGCCTGTTTTCCTATGCAGACTATAGCTTTTTGCTAATCTGGTTCGTGTGCTTTTGTGTTCCAGTTGCTGGTGATTTATCGTGTGCTGTGGAAATTCTCTCATTATCTGGTTATTTCCTTCCTGCTCTTTATTTCCTCCTTATCCCGTGTTATCTTATATCTCCGTGTGTGCTTGTTGTGTGATAATTTTTGGTTTCCCCGTTTGTCTATATCTGTGGGTTCAACCACTCCTGTCTCTGGATTGGGGGAGTGGGGGTATAAGATCAGGGCTTGCCTGGAGCAGGACAAGAAAGGCGGCCCAGACATTTTCACCACTAGAGGTATCTCTGAGATTAGGGACAGCCTGAGGGCCAGTCTAGGAGACCCAGTGCCCTGTTCTCCCCTTAGATCCCGTGACAGAGGAGGGGTGAGGGTAAATAGCATATTATTGGAGCAGGTCCCTCTGGGACCCAATATGAAATCCTAAAATGTAGAACCAGATAAGAGTATAGAAGCCGCACTTAGTGAAATCGGTCTGTTTGTTCATCCAAAGGCTTTAGTTAGGGATGATACATAGTGATGGTTGAAGAAATGGAGCGATTGCGGCTTCTAACTCTTTTAGACCCTCATAAAATATCTAATGTTAGCAGTAATAGGCCCTTTCTTGTAGTGGTGGTCAAGTTCTTGTTTGAAACCTCTTAAACTATATTATTAGGTTATAATATGAGCATCTAATATTCCCAGCAGGCGCCATCAGCAGAATGCAAGCTGCCATCAGCCTCTCTTATTGGAATAATTGCTGCTCATAAGAGAGAAATTCTTATAAAATCACAAGGGACTTCTTATCATTTAGAACATTTCAAGGGAACCTGTCATCAGATTTTGGCCTTCTAAACTAAAACCAGCACCTTAAGCGGCACCTCTGCTGCATTCCATGAAAGTGCACGTTACCCCCTAACTCCCCCCGTAGACCCAAAAAATACCTTTATAAAATCTCCCATCCTGTATGTAAAGTGTCTGGTCCGATGAGCGTCCTAATCTTCGCCTCCTTTCCTTCCTTTCACCCTCCTTCTGTACTGATTGACATAGATGACGCCTATCCACATAGGCAGGCAAAATCTCCATATTCCCGGCTTATGCAGGCGCACTTTGCTCTGCCCTGTTGCAGGCAAAGCCAAAACCGTTTGTGCGCCTGCACAAACTGGCGAGTCCTCAGCGCAGGCGCAAGATTTTGCCCGGCAATGTGGATGAAGCGGCTGACGTCATCCACATCGCTGGGCAAAATCTCGCGCCTGTTCACAGAACTTGCCGGTTTCCACAGGTACACCTATGTTTTCGGCTCTGCCCGCAACAGGGAAGAGCAAAGTGCACCTGCGCAAGCTGGGAATATGGAGATTTCGCCCGCCTATGTGGATGACATCATCCTTGTCAATCAGCACTGGAGGAAGGTAAAAGGAGGGACAGGAGGCGCAGACTAGGAAGCCCATCGGAACGGACAGTTTACATAAAGGTATTTTTTGGGTCTACGAGAGGTTGGTTGGTCAGGGGGTAACATGCACCTTTATAGAATGCAGCACAGGCGCTGTTTAAGGTGCTAGTTTTAGTTTAAAAGCCAAAATCTGGTGACAGGTTTCTTTTAAAGGTATTCTAAAAGAGGTCTAGGGTAATTTATTATTATAGCATGTTGAAAAACAGATTGGTATCAGAGGTATATTGTAGAGCTCGTGGGCCACAATGCAAACATGATAGAAGGTCTACTCCACTCGTACTATTTGTCATGAAAGGAAACCTGTCATGATATTCATGCTGTCTGAACGACGAGCAACATGAATCTGGCCTTGCTGCATTATTGTAGCAGTGGATGTGTTAGGGTACGGTTCCACTTGCGTATGACTTGTGCGAGTCTCGCATCGGTATCACCAGGTACGGCCGCACACTCTCCGGACAAGAGCGGGTTGGCTGCATGTATTTCTATGCAGCTGAGGCGCTCCTGTCCGGAGAGCATCAGGCTGTGCCGGGTGATACCGATGTGAGACTCAAGTCATACGCAAGTGGAACGGTACCCTTAAGGCCGCTTTACACGCTGCAATATCGTTACAGATATCGCTAGCGTGCGTACCTACCCCCATCGGTTGTGCGACACGGGCAAATCGCTGCCCGTGGCGCACAACACTGCTCAGACCTGTCACATTACTTACCTGCCTAGCGACGTCGCTGTGACCGGCGAACCGCCTCCTTTCTAGGGGGGCGGTTCGGTTGGCGTCACAGCGACGTCACTAAGCTGGCGCTCAATAGAAGCGGAGAGGCGGAGATGAGCGGGACGTAACATCCCACCCACCTACTTCCTTCCGCATTGCCGGCGGCCGCAGGTAAGGTGAGGTTCCTCGTTCCTGCGGTGTCACATATAGCGATGTGTGCTGCCGCAGGAACGACGAACTATATCGTACACGCAGCAGCAACGATAATTGGGAATAGGGGGGCATGTCACCGATTAGCGATTTTACGACGATTCAAAATCGCTAATAGGTGTCACACGCAACGACATCGCTAACGCGGCCGGATGTGCGTCACAAATTCCGTGACCCCCAACGAGATCTCTTGAGCGATATCGGAGCGTGTAAAGCGGCCTTTACTCTGAAATGCTGCGACGTTTCAGAAAAAAACTCATTCCTTATAAAGCAGGCTGGGAATGAGCGTCTTGGATGACTATGTCAAGTTAAGTCCCTGAAGGCTTCTCCCTGCCTGCTTCTTATGACTGACAGGCTTTTCTATATACACATACAGCAGATGAAATAAGTATTGAACATGTCACCAATTTTCTAAGGAAATATATTTCTGAAGGTGCTATTGAAATTAATTTCTCACCAGATGTTAGTAACAACCCATCCAATCCACTCAAAGAAATCAAACCATAGATGTCCATAAATTAAGTTACCTGTAATAATGAGAAATGACGCAGGGAAAAAGTATTGAATACGCTTACTGAAATGTATTTAACCCCATCACTCCCCCAGCGATTTTTCATTTTTGCTTCACTTTCTTCCAAGAGCCATAACTTTATTTTTTCGTCAATCTTGCAATATAAGGGCTTACTTTTTCCCGGGACGAGTTTTACTTTTGCATTAAACCATTCGTTTTGCCATATAGTGTACTAGAAAACAGGAAAAAAAATCCAAATGTGATAAAATTGCAAAAAAAAGTGCAATTGCATGATTGTTTTGGGGGTCTTTTATTTACCACGTTCACTATATAGTAAAACTGATGTGATAGTATGATGCCTCACGTCGGTATGAGTTCGTAAATATCAAACGTGTACTTAAGGGGGCTTTACACACTACGACATCGCTAATGCATTGTCGTTGGGGTCACGGATTTTGTGACGCACATCCAACTGCATTAGCGATGCCGTTGCGTGCGGCAGCACACATCGCTCCGTGTGACACCGCAGGAACGAGGAAGCTCTCCTTACCTGCCTCCCGGCCGCTATGCAGAAGGAAGGAGGTGGGCGGGATGTTACGTCCCGCTCATCTCCGCCCCTCCGCTGCTATTGGGCGGCGGTTCAGTGACGCTGCTGTGACGTCGCTGTGACGCTGAACGAACCGCCCCCTTAGAAAGGAGGCGGTTCGCCGGTCACAGCGACGTCACAGGGAAGGTAAGTATGTGTAACGGCTCTGGGCGATGTTGTGCGACACGGGCAGCGATTTGCCCGTGTCGCACAACAGATGGGGGCGGGTACCCACACTAGCGATATCGGTAGTGATATTGCAGTGTGTAAAGGGGCTAATAGGCTATGTGCCCACGTTGCTTTTTATGTCCTTCTTTTCTGCACATGAAGCATGCTTTGGCAGATGAATAGCAACTGAAAAGATGGGCATTTTTTATTGCGCATTTTTTTCACATGCGCGTTTTTTTCATCCTTCTTTTTGTGCTTGTTTTTAGTCACGGCAATCATGGGGCTTCAGGTGCTGTACCCCCACGATCGCCGCCTGGTCTCCAGCTGATGTTACAGCCAGGATCCGGCTTTTACTGCCCAGAGCAGTGCCCGCGCCGCTGCTGGAAGTTTAACCCCTGACTGCTGCAATCAGTGCGATTGCAGTATTCAGAAGGCAGGGAGAGGTAGCGCTTACCTCTCACTGGCGATTGGGTACCTGTAATGCGATCACAGGGACTCAATCACTGCCATAGTAACCCTGGGTCGTCACCATGATGACCCCGGGTTACTGAGCTATGGATCGCCTCACAAACCATACTGTATGCACGGTGTGTGAGGCGAAGTGCTGCACTATAATCCCCTGTAGTGATAAAGCATTGCAGAGGATTATAGACACGCAGGAAATCAATGCAGAAACAATTGACATGCTGTTTCTTTTTTCAGCAATAAATTCTGCAAGTAAAAAATAAGCAGCGTGTGCACAGCAAGTCACAATTATCATTGACTTTGCTGGGATGCTTTTTCCTTGCTGCTTTTATTGATTAAAATAAGCAAGGAAAAGCACATGAAAAAATGCAAAAAAAAAATGCCATGTGGGCACAAAGCCTTACTTTTATCTAAGGGGGGGGAAAAATTCAGAAGTTTCATAAAAAAATGCACTTTGTCGTCATTTTCCAAGACCCGTAGCGTTTTCATTTTAAGGATGTGGGGCTCAGTGACTGCTTGTTTTTTGCGTCTTGAGCTGGCATTTTTAATTATAGCATTTTTGTATAGATGACACATTTTGATCGCCTGTTGTTGCATTTTAATGCAATGATGTGGCGACCAAAAAACTTAATTTTGACATTCGGAATTTTTTTCTCGTTACGCTGTGTACCGATCAGAATATTTGATTTTATATTTTAATCTGGAATTTCTGAATGTGGCGATACCAAATATGTGTTGTTTTTTTTTAATTGTTTTATTTTCAATAGGTCAAAAGGAGATGATATGAACTTTTTTTTCTTTATTTTTTCATATTTTTTAAAACTTTTTTTATTGATTTTACTAGTCCCCCTAGAGGACTTTATCACTGTACACTGCGATTGCTTGTGCCGCTCAGAGCAATGCTGCAGCATCGCTCTGATCATCATAAATGCAGTGTCCCTGTTTGTGCCGGTGCTCTGTTGGCTCTGAAAGGAAGTGAGTCATGGATTGCATCAGGGGTCATGAGCTGTCCCCACGCTACCATGACAACACCATGGCGCCCTGTGATCGCATTTAAATTGCGCTTTCAGATTTTGACAGCACAATCTAAGTGGTTAGCAGACGAGGGTGGATCTCTGATCCACCTGTACCTGTTAGCTGCACATGCGCACAGACATGTGCAGGGATTTCCTCGGCCGCCAGCTGTCACTTCAGATGTAGCCGAGCTGGAATCGTGGGACCTCGTGTGGATTACGGCGGACTTGTGTGTTTTGGGTGTTAATAAATTGGTGAAAGAGGGTGGTTTTTATATTTTATTTCAAATAAAGGATTTTTTTAGTGTTTGTGTTTATTTTCACTTACAGATTAGTAATGGGGGCCTCCCATTACTAATCTAGAGCTTAGTGGCACCTGTGAGCTGTTATTAACCCCTTATTACCCTGATTGCCACCACACCAGGGCAATTGGGAAGAATCAGGTAAAGTTCCATGATTGTCACATCTAATGGATGCAGCAATCATGGGCAGCTGCGGGCTGCTATTTTTAGTTTGGGGGAGCCCAATAACCATGGCCCTCCCCAGCCTGAGAATTCCAGCTCCCAGCTGTCAGGATTTATCTTAGCTGGGTATCAAAATTGGGGGGACAGCACGCCATTTTTTTAAATTATATATTTAAATAATTTAAAAAAGACGTTTCGTGAGGTTCCTCTTATTTTGATACACAGCCAAGATAAAATCACGGTTGGGGGCTGCAGCCTGTAGCTGTATGCTTTATCAGTGCTGTATCATAATACGGGAGGACCCTACGCCAATTTGTTTTCTTTATTTTTATACCACGATAGTGACCTGCAGAGTGGGTGTGTGATTGCAAGCAGTCAGATGCTGTCACATAGGCTGGGGGCACGTCTGACCAATCACAGATGCCAGGACTGCCGGTGGGCGGGGGAAGCAGTGAATATGTATGAGCAATAATGAGCGGCGCCAGAAGTAACGTGAGCAGCCTGAAAAGGAGTTACAGCCGCGCCAGAGACTCGGTACGCTAAGTATGGAGCACTTGCTTTATTTTTACTTTTATTTATTTTTTTATTTCCAGAGTTGACAGACCCCAATCATTACCTGGAGTTCCCTGAGAATTCTGGGCCCGGTACCAGCACTCAGATACTTTTGAAATAGCTTTGGATGTGGACTATTACAGTCCGGGTCCACCGAAAACTATTTATTACACATAACTTGCAAATTTTCAGAAACTTGAGTATCTATTGCAGGATGTTAAAGAAAATTGCTATATACGTTACCATATATATATATATATATATATATATATATATATATATATATATATATATATATATATATATAATAGCTATATAGATATATACATACCGTATACACAGTGTGTGTATGTATATGTGTGTGTATATATATATATATACATAATGTACATACACTGCATTAGTACTTAATGTTCATTTCCCACCGGTGTTATCAGAGGAATCCATTACGGAGCTTGTCCTGTACACAGAAAAGTCATTCACACAATACGTCTGACAATGGAGTGTTCTTCACATTCTACGCTTTTATTGTAACATTTCTGTGATTTTTATTTTTTTTTACAAATAAATGTAATAAAGGCAACAAAACAGAAATAAATACTTTTTTTGCTTTGAGTGATGAAGAAATGATGCGAGAAGTTCTCAGAAACCATGCTCTTGTCATTACCAATGTATATTGACCACAGACTTTCATATCATTATTTTGTGTTTAAGAGAAATCCAAAGGTTCCCTATTGCAATGGTCTACAAAAGAAAATAGTTCAATTATAGAGCGCTATGTTTTAAACTGTGTGTCCTGCTTCTGATATTTACTGCATTAAATCATAGGCTCTTTGTATGGATACAACTATCCCTTTCCTGGTCATATGAAACATATATTCGTGGTGGTACGGCTATATAGGCTCGTTCACCACAAAAAATTATACCTTTTTGTAGAGATCCCATGTGCCAGTCATGTGATATCTAAAGTAGAAGTCATACTTGGGTGGTTCACCATCACTACTATTTTTCCAAGCCACATTGATATAATGTTGAGAAACAAGGCTTCTGTCAAATACCTTGCGTTGGCAATAGTGCCAGTGAGCAACGCTATTACGGTCTACTCATCCCCTTCTCGTGACCCCCCGGGCTCCATGAACTCTGATGTCCGGTGCTGTCACGGCAACTTCCAGTTGACCTGACATCAGCGCAGCCGGCCCCAGTATTCCTGAGTGACTGGGCTGTGGTTGGCTTTGCATCGCTCGTCATAGCCGAGCATCACAGCCCAGCATCTCCCTGCTCTCTCCACTACAGAGCGCCGCAAGCAGGAGCAATGCTGGGCTGTGAGGAACGGTGAAACGTCGCCCACAGCCCAGTCACTCACGGAAGACTGAGGCCGGCCTCTGTGATGTCAGGTCAACTGGAAGTTGATATGACATCACTGGACATCAGAGGTCACGGAGAACGGGGAGTCACGAGAAGGGGGTGAGCGGACAGCAATAGCGCCGCTCACAGGCACTATTGCCAACACAAGGTATTTGACAGAAGCCTTGTTTCTCAACATTATATTTATGTGGCTTGGAAAAATAAGTAGTGAACCACCTCTTTAAGACCGGCTGGACAAGCAGTGGGGTGTGTCAGTGCACTTGAAAGATTATTATTATTTAAACTTACACTGCTATTTAGTCCATGGCGCTTTACAGGTGATAAAGGGTATATTTAATAAAATCAAGTACAATAATCCTGAACCATACAAAACATAGACTAGTAAAACAGGAGAGAGGAGCCTGTCCGCGAGGGCTCACAGTCTACAGGGGATGGATAAGGATACAGTGGGTGGGGGCAGAGCTGGTCATGCAGCGGTATAGTGGTCTGAGGGTTACGGCAGGTTTGTTGGCTTGTTGGAAGAGGTGGGTCTTCAGGTTCCTTTTAAAGGTCTCCACAGTAGTTGAGAGTCTGATATGTTGGGGTGGAGAGTTCGAGTATGGGGGAAGCACGGGAGAAATCTTGTATGCGATTGTGGCAAGAGGGGATAAGAGGGGAGTAGAGAAGAAGATTTTGTGAGTATTGGCGGTTGTATGCAGGTAGGTAATGGGAGACTAGGTCACAGATGTATAGAGGAGACATGGATGGCTTTGTATGTTATGGTTATGGTTTTGAACTTCGATTCTTGGGCAATGGAAAGCCAGTTAAGAGATTGGCAGAGTTAAGATGCCTGGAAATAGCTAGGAGAGAGGTGGATTAATCGGATGGCAGAGTTTAGGATAGATTGGAGAGCGGTGCAAGAGTGTTAGAATTGAGGCCACAGAGAAGGAAGTTACAGTAGTCGAGGCATTAGATGATGAAGGCATGCACTAGTATTTTTGCAGAATCTTGATTAAGGAATGTACGAATTCGGGAAATATTTTTAAGTTGGAGTCAGCAGGAGGTGAAGAGGGTTTGGATGTGTGGCTTGAAGGATAGAGCAGATTCGAGGATTACCCCAAGGTAGGGAGCACATGGGACTGGGGAGAGTGAGCAGCCACTGACTCTGATGGACAGGTCTGTTGGGCATTTAGTGAGGACGAAGAAAGATAATGAATTCCATGTTGTCCATGTTAAGTTTTAGAAATTGAGCAAAGAAAAAGGATGAAATAGCAGACAGACAAGGAGGTGATATGAGGTCCTGAGAGGTAGATCTGCGTATCATTAGCGTAGAGATGATACTGAAGGCTGTGGGACTCTGAGTTGTCCCAGGCCAAAAGTGTAGATGTAAAAGAGGACGGACCAATAACGGAATCATGGGGGACATCGACAGATAGGGGGTGAGATGAGGAAGTGGTGTGAGATTGGGATGTGCTGAAAGTTCGGTCGGTTACTTATGAAGAGTTCCAAGATAGGGCCAAGTCTGTGATACTCAGAGATGAGAGAATCTGTAATAGGAGGGAATGGTCCACTGTGTCAAAGGCAGAGGACAAGTGTAGGAGTAGGATAGAGTAGTGTTGTTTGGCTTTGGCAGTTAGTAGGTCATTGGTGACTTTAAATAGGGCAGTTTCAATGGTAAATGGTCAAAGAGGAAGCAGGAGGAGAGGTGGAAGCACAGTTCAAGATGGACATGCTGTTCCAGTAGTTGTGAGGCCTAGGTGAGAAGTGATATGGGGCGATAGCTAGACACAGAAGATGGGTCAAGGGAGGGCTTTTTGAAAATGGGTATGATCGAGGCATGTTTAAAGCATGAAGGGAATATATCAGTTGCTAGTGATAGGTTGAAAAGATGGGTTAGGACCGGGACGAATATAGCGGGAAGGTTGGGAATAAGATGGATAGGAGTGGACAGATCTTGAGAGTTGAATGGAAAGATGATCTTCTGTAATGGTGCAGAAGCTGGATTTGGAGGAAGATGGCTGAGTAGTTATGAGGAGGGACTGTGGGGATTGTGGGCCAAAGCTTACGCTGATGTTGTCAATCTTCTGCTTGAAGAAAGAGGCAAAGTCTTCAGCTGAGAGGCAAGGAAGGAGGCGCCTGGAGATGGAGGAGAGAGTTGAAAGTGTTAAATAGCTGTTTAAGTTTGTGAGACAGGGAGGATATGAGAGATGAGAAGTAGGTTTGTTTTGCAGCAGTGAATGTGGACTTGAAAGTGGTGAAGAACTGTTTGTATGTAATTAAGTGTTCAGTGGAATGAGACCTCTTCCATCTCCGCTTAGCAACCCTGGAAGCCTGTCTTAGTTATTTAGTCGGGCTGCTGTGCCAGGTTTGCCTGTTGATCATGTGCGCTTTGGTGTGCATGAGGTGGACGGCCAATTCATGAGCTGTAGAAATTGTGGGGTTATATAAAAAGTGGTGGCATCATCTGCATCGTGTAAGAAAGCTATGTCTGCAAGTGGGAGAAGGGGCTGAGAAACTGAGTGTAAATGAAGGTGTTTGAGATTTCTGCGTGGGTGTGAATGATTGCAGAGTGGGGGTTGTGTACTTGGAGAAGAGAGGGGAGAGAATATAAGTAAGTTGATGCAATATAAGTGCATTGACACCCTCAGGGCACTGCCAGCCTGATTTACTTATGGCTTCTACGGTAGATTTCTCCTGACTAGCACATTGGATGTCTTTTATAAATGGTATTATTTTTATTGCGGGACAAGCGCTTATATAGCCATACCACTAATTCCATATGTAAAAGGCTCTTGACAGGTTCCTATTGGAAGGGTGCCCATATGCTATAGTAGGGAGAGTCTATAATATTAGTGCAGGGAACTGGTGACGCAGCGCCATTCAAGTGAATGGTTCTGTGGTCTATTTCCTACCATAACATTTGGACTTGAAATTCTGCAGCCTTCTCTATTCTGAGGTTTGGCTGGAGTCTTTGAAGTAGAAAACCCCCAACCAACATTAGGAAGTGATTCACAGGGTCGTAATAATAGTGGGTGCAGTCACACCCGGGTCCTGTAGCCTAGGGGGCCCAAAAGGTTGCTTTGGCCCATATCAGGGGACCAATACTGTCTTAGTAATGATTGTGATAGTTGGGGGCCCTGCACTGAAGCCCCCAAGGCTCAGGTTACACCACTAGTCTTGCAGTATCTTAGTGACGTACAATCACTACTAATAATTAGGAAATCTGGCAACACAATCAGGCTTCGCAAGTTTAAGATATTTGTACAGGTCACCTTCGTGTTGGAAAGGCACAACTTTGAACCAGAATATTCATCCTTTGCTTGTTATCCATATATTACAATTCAAATTGAATGACTTAATGACAATTATCATAAAAAATGTGCCCCTTTACCCCGTGTAGGTGTTATGTGCATTTCATGAAGAAATAAAAATAAGACACACAAAAGAAAAAATGCAGCAAACACATGAATTCCTTAGGAATTAATCTTCTAAAGAAAATTGTTCTTTTTGCATAATCATGATCCTTTCAAAATGCAAAGAATCACACCGTGGGAGAGAGAACTCATGGAAAATGAGAAAATCCCCAAATAAACCACATATTAAATGTCGGTGACTTAGAAATAGAGTAATATAGTCCTGTCTCGTAATTGGAAAGAGAAGAATATAGTCATTTACACTCGAGTGTGTCTACAGGTTCGTGACGGCCCGGCTGAGGAGGTTGTGGTGGTTGTGCCCGCTGCCACGTTTGATGTAGACGGAGAATCCTCATCTGTTGTGTCGACTTGGTCCTCTCGCTGGAGACCGAGGGTGATGTGACTCTGCAGAGCTGCCGGTGTCAACCACTCTTTAGGTAGGCAACTCTGGAGAAAGGGTATGCATGAGCTGAAGTAAGCGAGCCGGTTAACCCAACGTGGGATTTCTTTTCCACACAGCATCTGGAAAACAGAGTGAACTAGTATGAATGTCAAGCTTCAGGGGTGAACATATTGGGGAAACCTGTGCCCACAAGGTAAGGGGGCCCAATTCCACCTCAAAATCCCATGGAATTGTGCATTATGGGGAGTTATTGGACTGAAAAGAACCCATATACTGTTCTTGCACAGGGGCCCTCCCCTGTCTGTGTCCGCCAGTGTCAAGCTTATACCCATTTGTCACACGGTGTTAAGGGGGCTTTACACAGTAGCGATATCGCTAGCAATTTGTAGCGATAGCGAGCGTGTAAGTACCCGCCTTCGTCGCGCATGCGATTGTTTGTGATCGCTGCCGTAGCGAACATTATCGCTACGGCAGCGTCACACATACTTACCTGGTCGGCGGCGTCGCTGTGACTGCCGAACAATCCCTCCTTCAAGGGGGAGGGACGTTCAGCATCACAGCGACGTCACCGCAACGTCACTAAGTGGCCGGCCAATCAAAGCGGAGGGGCGGAGATGAGCAGGATGTAACATCCCGCCCATCTCCTTCCTTCCTCATTGTGGCCGGCGGCAGGTAAGGAGACGTTCCGCGCTCCTCCGGTGTCACACATAGCGATGTGTGCTGCCGCATGAGCGATGAACCACCTGGATAAACAACCCTTACCGATTTTTGAGTTTGGGACGACCTCTCCATGGTGAACGATTTTCACCATTTTTGAGGTCGCTTAAGGTCGCTGGTAAGTGTCACACGCTGCGATATCGTTAATGACGCCGGATGTGCATCACTAACAACTTGACCCCGACGACAAACCATTAACGATATCGTAGCGTGTAAAGCCCCCTTTAGGCTCTAAACTTTCCAGATATCATGGCATCTTCTGACTCTGTTCACACTGCAGAGTCTGACACACCACCTAGTGCTCTGAGTTTCTCAGTTAGAGCTGGGCATCGACCAGTTGTGAGTTTGCCGGTGATTGGTGTAGCAGGAATTAATTCCTGCTGGCCTTTAAATTGCTGCTTGGTTCGGGGTTTTCTGGACACCTATCACCGTCACCTCCACCTTTTAAAATGAAGGTGGAACCTGCTCTTCCACACCAATAATTGCTTATGCGATTCCAGTCATTGTGCATTGTGATCTAGCATCTGGTGTGCTGTGGAGATACTTTTTTTGTTGATTAATTGCTCTCTTTTTTCATTTATTTACCTCCTGAGCTTGTTTTGTTTATACCTCTGTGAGTTTGAGTTTTGGTTTCTCCCTGTCTATGGTTTGTGTGTCATTAACCACTTCAATCCCAGCCCTCTCCTGGTTGGGGGGTGAGAGGGTATTAAACCAGGGCTATTCAAGACTTAGGGCAACGATGGCGGTCCAGACCTCGCCACCATCAGGTGTACTTCTAGGATAAGGGACAGTTAGGGATTACCCTAGCTTGAGGGCGAGTTTAGGAGACCTATTTTCAGTTCTACATCACCCATCCTGACACCAATATGACAAATAAAACCAAAATTGTGGAAGTGGGGTAGCAAACTGCACCTTTTCCCGTGGTGTCTCTAAGCATAGGGCAAAAATTGTTATCCACAGTCACAGAAATGAGTTTGTGGATGTCTTTGAATTATAGACACCTTCATTTCACATCTCACATCAGCAATAAATGTGGTTATTTTTAACACTGCTGTCTGGTGTTCGTGCCTTTTCCTCCCAGCTTTTCCACCACAGAAGTAATCTAGTAAGACCCCCTCCCCCTGATTGATTGAAATGAGAAAGGAAACTGGGGAGGACATCGCTGTCACATTTCGAGCCGGCAAGGGAGCTGAATACAGATGAGCGCAGTGTCGGGCAGGTGGGGGTCACCATGTCACTAACCTCGGCCAGAGCGGAAGAGAAATGATTGCAATTTTTGTGCATTAGGTGATAGGCATTTCCCTTGTATTCCTTCCCCAGCTCCTCCATGATGTTATCAATGTCTTCTTCTGTGAAGTCTGTTGTGCCAAGAGCTATAGCTTCTCTGTGGGAGACACAAATAAGAGACACACAGTTGTTCAGGTGCATCAATTATGCCGCACTAAAAGCCCCCAGATGTTACATTTTAGTCATCAATGTAATATAACGGAATATTATCTAAAGGCATATGAAGGGTTCCTAGGATGATGCCTGTAGTGCTTTAGGTAAGAAACCAGTGGACAGAAGAATGGCGAGTATGCCTGTTATTTCCAGTATTCTTCACGGCTGCCCAGCTCCAATGTGAACACCATCCCTGCCCTCAAGGCAATGG
The DNA here is from genome assembly GCF_048569485.1 of Anomaloglossus baeobatrachus. Taxonomy (NCBI): domain Eukaryota; kingdom Metazoa; phylum Chordata; class Amphibia; order Anura; family Aromobatidae; genus Anomaloglossus; species Anomaloglossus baeobatrachus. Next base: position 38,005,800 of record NC_134364.1, read on the forward strand.
TTTCTTATCACACAAGAACTCAGCTAAAGTGTCTGAAATTTCTTGGTGGTTTTCACAAAGCTAAACTTGGAAGTAGGGGACCCCTTGAGTTGCATTGGACAAGGTTAAACTGAGGAGTGTGGAGACCTAGGAGTTCTTGGCTTTTACAGGGAAGTCACCATTAGTAATAGCTGACAGTCCGAGAATGCAAAATTTCAAGGCAGGCAGCAGAAAAGAATCAAGGACAGAGTAAAATCCGGGTCATTAATTTTAAGACTACAGTGAAAAAAGCCTTAGCACGATCAGAAGCGAATAAACCTTTTTCTCTGGAAGGAGCTTTGAGGGAAGGATAGTTTAAAGAGAACATTTCACCAAATTTTTCATGTTGAGCTGGACACTACATATAATAATAGCTGCATGAGGCTGGGGTCACTCTAGTGTATAGCATCCGATGTGAGATTGTTAAGATCCCCCTTGATGTCCATTATGCTTGGTACTCGAGTCAAAGCCGTCTGAGCATCCAACCTGCTCGTTACGAGTACCAAACACGTGAGCATGGTAGTGCCCGCTCATCACTGGTTACGAGTACCGAGCATGGTAGTGCCTGCTCATCACTAGTTACGAGTACCAAGCGCCCGAGCATGGTAGTGCTTGCTCATCACTAGTTACGAGTACAGAGCACCTGAGCATGGTAGTGCCCGCTCATCACTAGTTACGAGTACTGAGCACCCGAGCATGGTAGAGCCCACTCATCACTAATTCCGAGTACCGAGCACCCGAGCATGGTAGTGCCTGCTCATCACTAGTTCCGAGTACCGAGCACCCGAGCATGGTAGTGCCTGCTCATCACTAGTTACCAGTACCGAGCACCCGAGCATGGTAGTGCCCGCTCATCACTAGTTCCGAGTACCGAGCACCCGAGCATGGTAGTGCCTGCTCATCACTAGTTACGAGTACCAAGCGCCCGAGCATGGTAGTGCTCGCTCATCACTAGTTACGAGTACAGAGCACCTGAGCATGGTAGTGCCCGCTCATCACTAGTTACGAGTACTGAGCACCCGAGCATGGTAGAGCCCACTCATCACTAGTTCCGAGTACCGAGCACCCGAGCATGGTAGTGCCTGCTCATCACTAGTTCCGAGTACTGAGCACCCGAGCATGGTAGTGCCTGCTCATCACTAGTTACGAGTACTGAGCACCCGAGCATGGTAGTGCCTGCTCATCACTAGTTACCAGTACCGAGCACCCGAGCATGGTAGTGCCCGCTCATCACTAGTTCCGAGTACCGAGCACCCGAGCATGGTAGTGCCTGCTCATCACTAGTTACGAGTACATAGCACCTGAGCATGGTAGTGCCCGCTCATCACTAGTTACGAGTACTGAGCACCCGAGCATGTTAGTACCCGCTCATCACTAGTTACGAGTACTGAGCACCTGAGCATGGTAGTGCACGCTCATCACTAGTTACGAGTACTGAGCACCTGAGCATGGTAGTGCCCGCTCATCACTAGTTACGAGTACTGAGCACCTGAGCATGGTAGTGCTCGCTCATCACTAGTTACGAGTACTGAGCACCTGAGCATGGTAGAGCCCACTCATCACTAGTGCTAATATCTCTGCAATAGAGTCGAAATTAAAAAAAAAAAAAAAAAAAGCTATTCCGTTCTGCAGCCACTATTGGATCTTGTGTCCAGTTCAATATAAAAAAAAATTGGGGAAAGGTCTTCTTTAAGTATCCTAGTTCTCATGGTCACTGGTTGGAGAAGAAACATCAGGGTGAAACCTGAAGGGAACACCATAGGTCCCGGGCAGAAGAACATATCTGAACCATTTTACATCAGCAGGGAAGCTGAAAGACAATACTGGTGAGTTGGGTCCAGCAGTCTCGGCAGTGGAAGGACATGACCGCTTTGCTACCTGCCTGTCTACATGTCACTAGTAGCTGTAATATTCTATATCTTACTTGAATTTGAAAGTCTCTCCAAGTTCCACCGCACTGCCAGGTGTGATCTCAAAAATTCCACTAAATGGGTAGGGATGTCCTCCATAGGCAAACTCTGGAATTAAAACAGGCAAAACTTATTATTTAAAATAAACACACAGACAACTATGATCCACGGCACCAATTTTTATGACGGTAATTATATAGTAATCGATCGTTCTATCCCCATACAGTATCATCCCCAGTTTACTCTGCCGAATCAGTGAGGATCCTTATGACTTCTTTTATTTTTTTACCAAAATGTACCATTTTAAAATCATGTGTACTCCATGGAAAACCCATTGAATTATTTTGGATACCTGCAATGTTTATTAAGGAGATTTGCCTCTTGAAGTCTGTGTGAACGCATCTAAAACCAACAAAGCTGTAAGCATTTACTAATGAAATGTCAGGCAATGTCACAGATAATATTATAAGGATTGAGCCCTTGAATGTGACTAAAAGAATTGGATAAAGACTGGATGAAACGTACCTAGAGAGAGCCTAAAGGCCCCGTTACACGCAACAACGTATATATCGCCGGGGTCACGGATTCCGTGACGCACATCCGGCATCATTAGCGACGTCGTTGCGTGTGACACCAACGAGCGGCTGTTAACGATGGAAAATACTCACCAAATCGTCCATCGTTGACACGTCGTTCATTTTCAAAAAAATCATTGATTGTTGAGGACGCAGGTTGTTCGTCGTTCCCGAGGCAGCACACATCGCTACGTGCGACACCTCGGGAACGACGAAGTACAGCTTACCTGCGGTCGCCGGCAATGAGGAAGGAAGGAAGGGGGCGGGATGTTATGGCTGCTCATCTCTGCCCTCCCGCTTCTATTGGGCGGCCGCTTAGTGACACCGCTGTGACGCCGCACAAACCACCCTCTTAGAAAGAAGGTGGTTCGCTGCCCACAGCGACGTCACTAGGGAGGTAAGTCCGTGTGACGGCTCCTAACGATGTTGTGCGCCACGGGCAGCGATTTGCCTGTGACGCACAACTGACGGGGGCGGGTGCTTTCACCAGCGACATCGATAGCGATATCGCAGCGTGTAAAGCTACCTTTAAACACGAGTATGAGAGCCTAAACCATCGTCTCGGAGGAAGGTGGGGTGCATAGTAAATGAAATCAATGTCAACAATATTAATACAGGTGCTAATAGCATAAGGAAACATACTACATTTCTAGTTCCGGAGAATCAACATTCAGAAGGATTGAAGGTGTCAAAAGACACAACATTGATTCATCAACCACCTAACATTAAGCAGAAGGACCAATTTTGTTCCTTTATAGCATCAAGTTGAACTGTAAAGTGCTTTCTGAAGTGGTAGATATTGAAGCATCTGACATTAGCACAGCTGGATGAGCTGCTACACAAGAGGCCTTCAGAGAAAATGTGCCACTGGGCCCTTGATTGTTGAGAAAGTCAAGGCTTTTTATACAAAATTTCTGATGATTGCAAAACATCAAGAACCGCGGTGACAAATTGTTCCCAAGTCAAAGAGAATGCTGATGAGACCGAAGCCATTTGTTTGTATTTGCCTAATGACACATGATGATACCACCGGAAAAACGGATTTACGCTCATCAAGACTTATAATTCACGAGTCTTACTACGAAGTCAGCAGTTCTTCTACTGTAAAAGTCATAAATCCACTGATCTTGGCAATAATTCTAGCAGAATAAAGCATCATCCATCATATCTCAGGTATGCGGTGGTGAAAGCCTTCAGAAGGATGTTTCTTCTGACGATAGGGTGAACCATTTTTTTTCAACCCCATGATCCTTACATACTTTTTCTCATCTGTGTCTCTTTAATATATAGTGTTCAGTCATAATATAAAAACTGCGGGAAGTGAAAAACATTGATTATCTTGTCACAATGGCACCTTTCTAGGGGAGGGATATATTAGGTGCTAAAGAAATAGTTTATGAAATTGGAAAAACAGACATAGGGGTCTAAGCAACTGTGAACAGAGTCATAAGGGTACTTTACACACTGCGATATCGGTATCAATATCGCTAGCGAGCGTACTCACCCCCGTCGGTTATGCGTCACGGGCATATCGCTGCCCGTGGCGCACAACATCGCTAACACCCGTCACACGGACTTACCTTCCCTGTGACGTCGCTCTGGCCGGCGAACCGCCTCCTTTCTAAGGGGGCAGTTCGTGCGGCGTCACAGTGATGTCACACGGCAGCCGTCCAATAGGAGAGGAGGGGCGGAGATGAGCGGGTGGAACATGCCGCCAACCCCCTTCCTTCCTCATTGCCGGTGGACGCAGGTAAGGAGATGTTCATCGTTCCTGCAGTGTGAACAACATCGTACCTGCGGCAGCAATAATATTTGGGAAAAGAGCGACGTGTCAACGAGCAACGATTTTTCACATTTTTACGCTCTTTGATCGTCGCTCCTTGGTGTCACACGCTGCGATGTCGCTAATGGCGCCGAATGTACGTCACTAACGACGTGACCCCGACGATATATCGTTAGCGATGTCGCAGTGTGTAAAGCACCCTATAGTTATCGTATATTGATGGATCCTGATGCATCTAAGCATCAGCTACAGGGACTTAAGGCCCTGTCACACACACAGATAAATCTTTGGTAGATCTGTGGTTGCAGTGAAATCATGGACATATTGTTCCATTTGTTCCATTTGTACACAGCCACAAACCTGGCACTGATTGTCCACAATTTCACTGCAACCACAGATCTGCCGCAGATTTATCTCTGTGTGTGACAGGGCCTTTACAGTTAGGGCTTATGTCGCGGGCGGAGGGGCCGCGCTCGGGTCCGCGGCTGCTGCTTCTGCTCGGTGGCTCGAGCGGTGGGCCGGACCCGGGGACTCGAGCAGCGCTGGCTCCTCGCCCACGAGTGAAAAGGGGGTGGTTTGTTTTGGGAGATAGTTCGTGATGCCACCCACGGGTCGTGGTGATAAAGGGCACCACCGCTGCTGGTGACGGGGATCCCGGGAGCGATGGTAGGGAGCAGCTAGGATGTCGTCCCCTCCGTGGGTAGGAGTTGGTGATCCCGGGGCCCGGTGGTGGTACGGGGAGGCAGGGTAGCTAGGGTGCAGGGGGCAGCGCGGCGCAGTGCCGGATGGCACTGCGGTACTCACTCAGGCACAAATTCACAGAGTCTCTGGTAAACCAAATGGCTGGATGGATGGGTCCCGCAGCCGGCTGCAGTGTCTTTGCTCTCCCCGGACAGGTTGATGATGGCTGTCTTTCCCTGCACCTGTGTAGAATGTGTTGACTCCGATGGTTGCCAACGGTAGTCCGCTCCCCGGCGTATAGGTGCCGAAGGGGCCCGCTTTGCCCGCAGGCGCTGGCCCTTGGATCTCTAGCCTATGGCGCTGGCTGGGTATCCTCACGGTGTGGACTGTTGCCTTCTGTCGGGTCTTGGGTGTTAGGAAACCCCTGGTTCCGGTCACTCTCGGATTTGACCGTTGTCGGTGGCTCCAAGCCTAGTCGGGGTCCGATGGCCCTGCCTTTGTGCTTAGCTTCACTCCACTCCCCGGTTCGGTACCGGCGGGCCACCGCCCGACCCCGGGCCTACTGTTCCACAGAGGTCCACTAACTCCTGCAGACGGCCACCACCGTCTGCCGACCTTGCTGACAGTGCCTGGGCTCCTACCCAGACACTACTAGTTTCTCCACTCCAAACTCAACTGATCACTCCACTTCCACTGAACTCCAAACTCAATCTCCTGCTTTTTCCCACCTCCAGGCCTGTGAACTCCTCGGTGGGTGGGGCCAACCGCCTGGCTCCGCCCCACCTGGTGTGGACATCAGACCCTGGAGGGAGGCAACAAGGGTTTTGTTTGACTGGTGTTAACTATCCAGGGGAGGGGGGGTGTGTGTGTTATGTCTGTGACTACCTGGCTAGTCCAGGGCATCACACTTACATATAACTTAAAGAGTAGCTAAACTTTTTATTTATTATTATTGTTATTATTATTAGTAGTAGTTATAGTAGTGCTGTTTAAATGAAAAATTAATGCTTCTTTAGAAGATTCTTTTAACTGTTGCTTAGCAAACACATGTACACTATATATACAATCAATCTGAATATATGGGAAAGGGGGTGTAAAGCAGAGTGGCTCAGGCAGGGCAATTCCTATAAACAGATTGTTTGAATATTATGTACTGATGTTTGCTGAGCAGCAGTTGAAAGCAGCTCGTAAAGGAGCACAAACTGTGCATTGAAACAGCACTAAAGCGTAGTGTTTGGGACAGAAGGAAGCATAATAAGGTTATGAAGTTTATTAGAAAAAATCCAACTTTTGCAATGTCCATCTATATGGACATGCAGATCGTATAAAGTTGAGTAAAATTATACCTTGATATCTGCAATCCGATGTCTTATTCCAGTGCAATCCACGCTTTTTTAATATGTAAATGAGCTGCAAAGATCTATATGCTAGACATAGATCTCCCTGAGAATCAGCCTTTGGGAGCGTGTACCCCCCATCATATGAGCAACTTTGACCAGAGCCATAGTTATTGTATATTGATAGATCCTAATGCATCTAAGCATCAGCTACAGGGATTTACAGTTAGGGCTTACATATAACTTAAAGAGCAGCTAAACTTTATTACTATTAGTGCTCTTTCACTGACTAGTTCATGCTCCTTTTAGAAGATTCGTTTAACTGCTGCTTAGCAAACACATGTACACTATAATCAGTCAATCTGAATATATTTTAACCCAAATAGAGGCATTTCAAGTTGGGGTCCCAGTATATAAGAGATCACCTTGTCATTGGTGACCGGGTTCACGTGCATTGCCAAGTACATAAGCTAAGTATCTCTTTTTTCAAATAATACTACAGCACTAATGCAATACCAGAGTTCACTTACTCAATGTAAGCATTTTAGAGTGCAGCTGTATGTATTTTTGTAGTTATATGGGAAAGGGGGTGTGGAGCAGAGTAGCTTAGATTCCTAGAAACAGATTGTTTGATTATTGTGTACTGATGTTTGCTGAGCAGCAGTTGAAAGTAGCTTGTAAAGGAGCACGAACTCTGCATTGAAACAGCACTATAGCATAGTGTTTGGGAGAGAAGGTAGCATAATAATTTTGTGAAGTTATTACAAAAATTCCAACCTTTGCAATGCCTGGAGGATAGTTAAAGGGAATCTGTTAGATAGATCAACTGTCTTAATACTTCTTAATATAGGCATGCAGGTTGTATAAAGTTGAATAAAAGTATGCCTTGATACCTGCAACCTGATGTCTTATTCCAGTGCAATCCATGCTTTTTTAATATTTAAATGGGCTGCTAAGATCTATGGGAATCTGCCTTTGGGGGCACGTGTCCCCCCCCCATCATATGACACTAAAATCATAAACAGGCATCAACACATAGGGGAAAGGAGAACATGCTGAGTTATGTGTAATTACATTGTGCCTGGAGAAGTGGTTACATCCACCTTTCAATTATAGGACAGTCAGTGTAGAGGGAGGGTCAGAACAGCAGCACTATGGTAGGAAAATTGATAAAAATGTTTGTAATGTGACAATGCTCAATCTGCTGTACTGCCCCTTCACCCACACAGACAGAGGAGTGAAAAGAAATATCAGAAGAGTTGTCCAAGAGCCAAGAACCGCCTGTGAAGAACTACAGAAAGACCTGGAATCAGCAGGTGCAATTGCTTCAAAGAAAATATTAAGAAATGCACATGAAATGCTCCCCTCAACAGGAGACTGCAGCTGCCCGTGCCCATGATCAGCATTTGGAGCGCTACGGTCTCTCGCTTGTGTTCTCCCTATGGAGGACACTTGCGACTCCACAGCAAAGAACGGACATGCCGCATCTCGGAAAGCCGCACCGCAGGTCAGTTTTTGCTGCGGGCATCACACGCACAGTGCGCAGGAGATTTCTATAAATCCCATCCACTGTGCTTGTACTGTACAACGCAGCCTTTTGGTCGCAGCGGAAACACTCTGCATCCAAAATGCTGCAAACACCGATCGTGAGCACGTAGCCTTATTATCTGATGCAGCTAATTGCTGAAATATTATGGCATAATTCTGGTGCATTTACCTTGATAAATCTCTCCCAGTGTATCCATTCTTTTTTCCAGAATTGCTCCAGTAATAATGTAGTATTTATCCAGTTACACACAAATAAGCCTTTACCAGCATGATAGCAGTAATGATAATGTTCATCATGAGCATTAGTCATCTCCCCGGAATAAATGTACTGTATGTTTGTAGAAAAGCACATCAGCTCTATAATCTGCCAGATCTTACTAAAATAACAATCTTACAGCCAACCATACTGTCACATTAGTGCCATTTAATAGAGAAAATCTTTATAAATATCATTTATATCTAAATCTGTGCCAACGAAAGCTGCTGCGCTCCACATGGCAAGCCTCGCTGCTTCTGATTCCATTTCTCAGATATTTTTCCTGTTAACATAGTGTTTGACAAGAGTTGGCGAATGTGAACATTACAGTATCGGATACCAGCTGGACTCTAATAACAATAATATGATCAGTTTTCTAAAAAAAAAAACCAAAATTATCCAGATTCTGGCCGTGAAGATTATATTATACAGGGACTATGGGCAGAGACTGTGATATGGCAGTGGGAGAGACTAATTTTTTTTGTGTCTGATTATCTGATGTATGGAGTAAAGTTGATCTACTAAATTATAAAAGAAATAACAACAGCAAGAACATGTATCAATTATTAGGAGTTTATGTAATTTTATTAAGATGCAGACCCAACTTTCTACCACGCGTGAAATAGGGCTTCCATTATTAAAGGTGTTTGTTGCTCTACTGTGTGAAAGATGGCCACACAATGGATGTATTCTGCAAATGTATAAGTCCATAAACTTCACATGTTCAATAATTATGGTCCAATTGTGGATTGCAATGTCCGGACCAGCAACGAGTCTCCTAAGCTAAACTTGACAGCCTCATATATGCCTATGTTGGGTTAGGGTCAGGACACCCATGGCTGGTTTGGAAATTGCGGTCCACACATGGAACATGAAACTTGAACATGTAAATGCAGCCTAATATAGATAGCCACTAGTGCAACAAAATGGGGTATACTTACCGGTATTAATGCAGTTTGGCCAGCTGATGGCTTATATTCAAGCCTCAAACCCCTTTTGTGGCTTACCAGTTACATGCATAGACATTGATCAAGACAGTGCCTGTACTAGTTAGATGGTAGATGTAATCCAGTAACCTAGACCTAGTGTATATAATAGTTGAAACTGACAGCCACATCAACTATATATATATATATATATATATATATGTATATATAGTAGGACTCTCGACTCACTTTGCGTGATCTGAGCTAGGCACAGGAGGTGATTTAAATAAAATATCCAGGCTGCTTTATTAAAACTCCATAAAGCAAGATACATAAAGAAAATATACAGCCTTTTAGTGCAGGAAAACAGGATACACAGGCCTAATAATAGCATTTCAGTGATAGTCCTGTAAACAAGTCCAAACATGGTGACTTCACACGGGAGGCCTTCAAACCTCCACGCACAGGCACCTAATCATACGCCTAGACTTTATTATAGCTATAAAACCCTATCCCCAGGGTGGGAATATGTGAGTAGCCAGTCCTACCCATCTTCCTAACTGGTTGTAAACCTGGCCCTTGCCAAACCCTATTTACAATTTCAGTACTATATGTGCTAGAGCCAGCTTCCAGGCTTATATGGAAACTACCTCTGTGATACATATCTCCCCTCCATGACGTGTCTGGCAGCCTGGTTACAATACATATAAAAAATTTTAACAGGGTTGTGTAGTCTAGAATGAAAAATCTGCAGTCACTGTATAAGACTTGTGAATCCTTCCAGCGCACAAACTATATGCTGCAAGAATTCGTCTGTGTCTACTCCAGGAACGGCACTCAAGTATGCAATATGCATACTCCCAGCAAGAACCCAACTAGTTGGTGTTTCCTTAGTCAATACAGTTGCATATCGCATACTTGACTGCCATTTCTAGAGCAGACACCGACGAATCCTTGTAGTGCACAGTCCATGTGCTGGGAAGACTCACAAGTCTGTAGTTACACAGTAACTTGCAGATTTTTCATTCTAGACTGTAGAACCCTTTTAAAGCTCTAAACTTTCACCCAGTGATTGACAGTTGTATCTTCATGCACAGTTGTACAAGAAGGGCTGTCAATCACTGACTAGGACCGCCCACTGGACTGATATGTGTCACGCTCCCCGGCTCCCCTGCCAGGCTCCCCGGCTCCCCTGCCATGCTCCCCGGCTCCCCTGCCTTGCTTACCGGCTCCCCTGCCACGCTTCCCCGCTCTCAGGTCGCGCTCCGCCGCTCCCGTACCAGGCTTCCCGGTTCCCCGCTCCACAGCCTTCCTGCTCCATCGCCTGTGGTCCCCAGGCAGCCCGGTCCCCGCTCCCGGCGCCTGTCGGCAACTCGGCCCCAGCCCGGCTCTCCTGCCTCCTGTTCACCGCTCCCTGCTCTGGCTTCTGGCACCCGGGCCTCGGGAATGCGCATTAGGGCGCGCGCGGTCATTGACCCTCTCTTAAAGGGCCAGTGTCCTCCAACAGGATATTGAAGAATCAGGTACAGGGTATATAGGGGAATCCTTTCCAAGTGGGCGGGGCCTGTTCTTCGTGTTTTGCTAAGCTAGGAGTCAGGTCTCCTTGTGTCTTGCGTTATAATTACCTATCTCTCTCCTAGAGCCGCTCCTGCCTCGCCATCCGGTCCTGACGATTCCCGAACCCCGAACGGTGACTGTCCGCCATCCCGTCAGTCCATACCATCTCTGATCCCTGTGGTGACCTGTCTTCTCGCTCCGTCGGTTCCGGACTCTGCCTGACAACATCTCGGCCTCCGAACCTGAGCTCCGTCATCCGGACTACCTTCGGTGACTCCGTGGTCCCAGGGACTTCTACACTCCACTCCTTTGTACGGACTGTCCTGCTACCTGTAGTGCTCTGGCTACCGGACCCCTTGCCTTCAGTGAGGTGTTCGGCCCAGTGGATCCACCTCCTGGGTCTGCCCGTCCACCTGGCCCTAACAATATGTATACAAACTACATGGATTTTAATGAATAAAATGCAAGTTTTACTGATTCTTTTCCCGGAAAAGAAAAAAGTGTATTATTCATAACATCAATCCTGCAGATCAGATGCCACCTTTAACGTGACAGCTTCCCTTTAACTACATACACTTGTAATATATATGTTACGTCACCACCGGAGTCCGCTCCATTGACTTCTACTCCGATCACCAGGCGACGCCGTGTTCCTGCTGCGGATGGTGCTGGTGATGGGAGAGGAGTCGATGCCGGCGGCGCCGGTGGGCGCAGGCTCCGCTCATCCACTGGTCTGGGTTTCCTGGGGATCTGCAGTGCCAATGGCTGACTGTGGGTGGCGGGTGTCTCCCAGCTGAAGTGCCACCATTCAGCTACAACCTATGTGAAGACACCACACCCTTTTTGATGCCCTCCTGTCTGCTAACCTCTGCCAGAGATAGTTCTGATTTCCTGGCTCCTGGTTTGCCCTGTTCTGTATAATGATTCCTGTGTGCTGACTTCTGCGTGTTTTCTGACTACCCTCCTGCCTGCTGTTTTTCTACCTCGCTGCCCGATCCGGATTTGACCTCTGCTTGTTCCTGATTACGTACTTGCCTGCCAATTCTGTCCCTGTTCCGCAATTCCTGGTTTGACCCTGCCTGTCGACTACTCTCTTGGACTGCAGCCTTCCACAGGTAGTGATCTCCAGGGCCCTGTGTAATTCCAAATCCCTGTATAGGGGTTACAGGGTTTCAGGGTTCTGGGGGTCCTGCTTGGTGAGTGGCTTCCCTCTAGTCTGTCCATTACATCCCATCTGAGTCTGTGGATCCAGGCAGGCGTTACAATATAGAGCTGAAACAATTAATCCTTAGATGATGATCTTGTGTAGCGTTTCCACATAGTGGTTATTGATTCATTGCAGATTTTTGGTTGATTCCCTCTTTGAAGTAATGTTTTTTTTTTCTGATGCCCAAAAGGTTAATATAAAATAAAATCTTAACGCTATTTGCTAGATTCCACGACACGTTTCTGTAGGGGACCCTGTCTGACCTTTTACAGCCTCGTATACAATAAAAAGAGAGGCACAAACAACTAGCCTTGTATTCAGGGCCACCTCAGACAAACGGAGCACAATTTATGTCAGCAACATTGAATAAATGACTAGGGAGTCGAGCTGTAATTATTTTACAAAGTCACCGACTTGACATTTGGAAAACTGCGGAGAAGGTGAATATAGATTAGTGGTGGTGGATGGGCAGCCGGCTGTGGAGACTCCGGATAACATGTAGCTCCAGGATTAATTTATTTCTCACTTTAATATAATTACATCCTATGAGAAGGATGAAGGCACATTTACTACAGCGTTTAACTAAATTTCACCTTACGTGATCCATCTTTCTGCACCATGAAATGTTCCTCGGTGCAGCGCGACTTTATTTTAGCGGGGGTGAATACATTGACCCCCCCAATCACACAGACACCGATAATTACCCATCCAGTCAATAATAAAAAAGGGATGTTTTGGAATGATGGGAACGATTTTACCGGGAGGAAATTGTTACCATGACAATTCGAAATAAAACCTTTTACCAGAAGGGATTTATAAAATTATTATTTACTACAAATAATAGTTCTGCCTTTTCAGCGTGAATGCATAAATTACCTTTTTAATGCTATTGCAAAAAAAAAATGTCAGTTATGTTCTGTAAATTGTAACCTATAAAAGACTCAGGAATCACAGATTTTGATATTCAAAAAGGAGAAATTTATTAATACAAAAGTGCTCGTGCAAAAATTACATTTAATTTCATTATACATAGGATGATAAATTTGGGATATAGGGAGGGATGTAAAGCCGCACTATAAGGAGTGGTGCAATACTTGCGGCAACTGCAATACCTGGACCATTCAAATATAACCTCAGTTGATAATACATATATGTACAGGCATACCTTAAAGGCACAGGGACTGCCAAAATTAGGGCATAGTATACATATATATTATTCTTTAATAGGGTGCTACTGCAACTTGTATACCACACAGAGCTGCCTCTAGTAGCCACAAGGACTAGAAGGAAAGCACGAACTGCATGCGCATAATATCCAGTGATCAGTATGGTGTTAAGTAAACCTAAGTAGATAGCCCCTATTTACACCATTGCCCCATTAGCAAATCAGTTTACCTGTAGCGATTTAGTAAGCAGTATAGGTCCTATGCAGCGCCTCAGATTGCACCTGCCCCAACCTCAGGAACGCTGTTGTTCGTCGTTCCCGGGGTGTCACACGTAGCGATGTGTGCTGCCTCAGGAACGACGAACAACCTGCGTCCAAAATGAGCAACGATATTTGGGAAAGGAACGACGTGTCAACAATCAACGACTTGGGGGCGTGTCCTAGACATGGTGGCGTGAGGAAGCTTCCCTCCAGAGCTCCTGCGCCCACAGCTTAATTCTACAGATTACCGCGGTCCCTCCGCATCCAGGATGGCCCCCAAGAAAAGACCGGGTGGTGCCCCCACCTCCGCATCCCCCGGAGGGAGCCAGAAGTCCCAGGGGAGCCTCTCCAGATACCTGGCGGGGCCGGGCCGGGAGCTCCCGCCGGCGGCCCAGGACAAGATGGCGCCGGCGTCTCTGCAGCGTTCCCCGGCTGGGGATTCTCCTGGTGCGACCCGGCGCCCGCCCACAGCCTCTGCAGCTCGGGCGTCTGGTGAAGGGGAGAAACGAGCGAACGCCACAGTAGTGAGACCGGCGGCTGCAGAACAAGGTATAGAGGCGTGGAGGAGGGGGGGACCCACAGGCCCGGCCACACAGCTTGTCACTGAGGAGACAGAGGAGGCCTCGACATCCGGGGGATCACCAGTGCTGGGATTCCCTTTGTCCCTCTGCACCCCAGGTACACCCCCTTCTCTGGGGCAAGCAGAAGACCCCTTGATGACAGGCGACCAGCCCCCTGGCCCCTCTCGGGATGACTTGCAGGCTTTGAGAGAGCTTATATTGGCCCTCCCCAGCAAAAAAGATCTGGAGGATGTGGTGGCCAGCATAGAATCCTCCCAGCAGGTGGCGCTGACTACCCTGAGAGAGGAAATGGTGGTGCTGGAAGATAGAATAGAGGCAACAGAGCAAGCACAGGAGTCCCTGGAGGTTAGAATGGAAAGGATTGAACGGGACTGTGAGTCTTCTAATGCCCGCATTAGGGAGCTTGCTCTGCTATTGGACGATCAAGAAAATAGGGGCAGAAGAAATAATATAAGGCTGAAGGGAATTCCGGAGGACTGGCCCCAAGATATGCTGCGCACCAAAGTCTTATCTATATTCAATCAAGTCACTGATCGCCCACCTGAGGCCGCCTATCTCTTTGACAGAATTCATAGGGTTGCAAGGCCCGGCCCCAGATCTGCTTTCTTCCCCAGAGACGTATTATGTCGCTTGCATTACTATGGGGACAGAGAGAGGATTCTTCAGGGAGCCTGGTCGCGTGGCTCTGTGGAAGTAGATGGGGCTGTGGTGAAGCTATTCCCGGATGTCTCTGGCCGCACACTATATATGAGACGGTTGCTTCACCCCCTTTTGCTCAAAATCAAAGAGGCAGGCGCCTCGTACAGATGGGGCCACCCCTTTCATCTAATTGTCCGCAAGGGGGACACCGTGTTCCCATTGAGGAGGCACTCTGAGCTTTCAAAGTTGTATGACTTTCTTGGAATACCACACTGCTCAATCCCGGACTGGATGGAGTGGGAACCTCAGGCCCCAACTGGACGGCGAAGGAGGAGGGATGACGTCCAATCCTCCCACTGTGATGATCTTGGAGGGTCATGAAATCTCTCGGTTGATGATGGGTCGGGGAAGTGACCAAAGTGATGGCTGGGTGGTCGGGAGAGGAGTATGGTTGGGGGTTGCCTGGGGGTGTCCCCTGACCTCCTTGCTCCGCTGGCAAGGGTTCTGGCCATTCGATGGGCCCAACGGACCACAGCGTACTGACTTACGTTCAATGTAACTTTAATTTGTTGACGTTGGGTCGTTTGTGGGGGGGGCGGGGGGGGGGTGTTTGCATTTCCGTCTTGGGTGGGTGGGACCGCGGGAGGTTAAGTTGACAGACCCTCCTCGTTTGATCGGGGTCCGGGTCACTAAGCATACATAAGTGAGGCGCGGGTTGGAGCTCTGGCCACATGTCAGTTCTTGTCCCTAACTATCCCTAAGCAGTTTCTGGGCTGGTCCCTGGTACTGCGTGCGGCAAAACAGCTGCTTTTCCACTCTCTGCCTTTCCACTTTTTGCTCTTCTACTTCTTTCTCTTTCCCCTGCTAAAGGGTCTCTGCTTTCGCTTATCTACATCCTCTCTACTCTCCCTCTTCCACTCATCCGTTTCCCCCCTCCTTTCCTTCCCCCCGGGTTTTTTTTTTTTTTTTTTTTTTTGCTGGGGGGTAATTTGTTGTTCGTTTTTCCAGAGGTCAGTGACGGAGTATGACGAAGCAGAAACAAGCCGAGCTTCGGGTGGGCTCACTGAATGTTAAGGGTCTTCACAGCCCGGAGAAACGGTCTATTCTCCTGAACCTACTATGGAAAAACAGAATTCAGGTCGCTTTCCTCCAAGAAACACACTACTGTGAGGCAAAACCATACAAACTTGCTGATAGAAGGTATCCTGTAGTGCATCATTCACCCTCCCCTGACTCTAGATCCAGGGGCACGAGCATCTTAATGTCCAGTACGCTCCCATGGGAACTGTTGGACTCTCGATCGGATGATCAGGGAAGGCTTCTGATGCTTAAGGGACGCATTGCTACACAGACTTTCACTTTTGTGGCGGTCTACTTGCCAAATTCGGGTCAATGCCCTACATTGCTGCGTTACCTTGAGCAGATAGAGGAATTCTCTGAGGGTACTCTGGTCTTTGGGGGTGACTTTAATGTTGTGTTGGAGCCGCCGAGGGATAGCTCCAAAGGGGTGTCCAGTGTGCCACATTCGGCACTACGACGCTTGCGACGGGGTTTACATGATCATCAACTAATAGACACTTGGCGATTGATGCACCCATCAGACAAAGATTTTTCATTTTACTCGGCGGCGCATGATTGCTACACCAGGTTAGACCTCATTTTCCTTAAACATGGGGATCTACATTCTCTGGTGGCTTCTTCAATCGAGTGCATATCATTCTCTGATCACGCCTTGATCACAATAACTCTATCCCTCGGCTACCCCATCGGGAGGCAGAGTCAATGGACCCTGAACACTTCGCTACTCGATGAACCGGTGACAATGCAGGAAATAAGGGATGCCTTGAGGGAATATTTCAGTGGCAGTGGGGGGGGGGAGGTGTCCCCGGGCATAGTCTGGGAGGCACACAAATGTGTGGTGAGGGGTCTGTTTATCAAACATGGGGCACGCTTGAAGAGAGAAAGAGAAGCTAGGGCTACATCCCTTTTGGCAGATATTAGAGAGCTGGAGGCAATTCACAAGGGGTCTCTGGGAGGGGATGTGGGGGCTATTTTGGTCAAGAAGAGGGAGGAACTGAGGACCCTACTATGCTGTAAAGCTAGGGGAACATTGGCTAGGTGTAGACGGCATTTCTATGAATTTGGCAATAAGAGTGGCAGGACCCTGGCTAGAGCTCTGAGGACTCAGAGAGCGAGAGGATATGTCTCTAAGGTGCACATCGCGGGAGATAGGTGGGCTACTTTGCCGAAAGACATTGCCTACGCTTTTAAAGATTTCTTTACTGCCCTCTATGCAATTGATGAGGGGCGGTCTGAGAGGGCCAGGACGGAGTTGCGTAGCCGTATACGGATGTACATCGCGGACTCCGGCTTGGGACATCTCAAGCCGGAGGCTGCGGCCGATCTGGAAAGACCCATCTCGGAGGAGGAATACTGGTCTGCACTTAAAAAATCCCCCACAGGCAAGGCTCCTGGCCCGGATGGTTTCCCTCTGCTCTATTACAAAAAGTTGGATTCCATTTTGATTTCCCCATTTCTCTCAGCATTCAACCATGGCCCACATTCTGGAGCTGCTCCCTTGCCAAGGGATACCCTAGCTGCTAATATAGTTGTCATCCCTAAAGAGGGCAAAGATCCTTCGTTGTGCTCTAGTTACCGACCCATTTCCCTCCTCAACACAGACCTGAAGCTCTTTACTAGGATTCTTTCGGATAGACTCACCCCTTTGCTTGGGGAGATTGTTCACCCTGACCAGGCTGGGTTCATGACGGGTAGGGAAGCAAGGGACAACACAACTAAGGCGTTGAACATAATACACAAGGCTAAATCCGATGGGCTGCCTTTGATGCTTCTGTCGACCGACGCAGAAAAAGCGTTTGACAGAGTTAACTGGATTTTTATGGAGGAGGTCCTGCGGGCTGTGGGGTTGGGGAGTAGGATGCTTGCTTGGATATGTTCTCTGTACAGCATCCCTTCGGCAGCAGTCAGAGTGAACGGTCTCCTTTCAGAGAGATTCCCCATTCGCAATGGAACAAGACAGGGTTGTCCTCTCTCGCCCTTGATTTTCATATTGACTCTGGAACCCCTGCTCAGTCGGATCAGAGGCAACATTAACATTTCGGGCCCTAACGTCTCTGGTTCTACTTATAAAATCGCGGCTTATGCGGACGATTTGCTTTTTTTCATTACCAACCCTCGGGTTTCCCTCCCTAATCTTCTGAGAGAGTTGGAAACATACTCCTTTCTATCTAACTTTAGAATTAATATGTCAAAATCCGAGGCCCTAAATATATCTCTTCCTCCTGAGCAAGTCACATCGCTACAATCCGCGTTCGAGTTTAGGTGGGCTAGCCAGTCCTTGAAGTATCTGGGCGTCCAGTTGGCTGCGGACTCTAGTCAAATTTACAAGTTGAATTTTCACCCGCTCCTGCAATCAATTAGAAAAGACTGCGCTAACTGGGGGAAGGGCTACTTCACATGGTTCGGGAGATGTGCAATACTGAAGATGAATATCCTGCCACGTCTCTTATACCTCTTTCAATCCTTGCCGATTAGGATCCCTAGCTCTTTCTTCAAGGAACTGGCCTCTTTACAGATCAAATTTATCTGGGCCAACAAACCGGCGAGACTCTCCCGGTCTCTTTTGTGCAGACCTAAGATTAGGGGTGGCCTGGGTATCCCAGACCTTAAAAAGTACTATTGGGCCACGCATATGGTTAGGGTATTGGATTGGTGCCGCCATTCCAGCACAAAGCCGTGGGTGGCCCTAGAACAGAGCTTCTCGGAAATACATCTCCCGGCCATCCCCTGGCTTTTGAACCTCTCCCTGCCTGCTCTGAGATCTCATCCTACCATCGGCGCCACTGTTGAATGTTGTTCGAGAAGGGAGGTCAGACGACTCCTTTTGCCAGTGCCTTCCCCTATGACACCCGTGTTGGGCGACCCGGAATTCCGTCCTGGTCTCTTGGACCCGGTCTTCAGGGGGTGGGTTCAGGGGGGCAAATTCAGAGCTTGTCATCTGGGTAGAGAGGGGGATTGGTTTTCACTAGCGGATATTCGGGGCTTCTTGCCTCCGGGCCCCTTGGGGGATTGGAGGGCTATGCAGATGAGGCACTACATGCACTCCCTCCCTCACTTCAGTCGATATGCCGGACCTCCTACGGGATTTGAAAAGTTGTGCCTGGGAGAGGGAGTCTTGCGGCACTCTCTATCCTTGGTATACAACATGTTATCAGATCCGGGGGATTTGTCCCCCCCGGCTTACCTTTTGCAGTGGGAGAGGGACCTGGGGATTAGCTTATCCGACTCACAAAGAAACAACATCCTCCAGCTAGCACATAGAACTTCGATCAGTTCCAGACTGTTGGAAGCTAATTACAAATTGTTGGCCAGGTGGTACAGGGTCCCGACCAGACTACATAGAATGTTTCCCTCAGTTGACCCGGTTTGTTGGAGATGCGGTCAGGGGGAGGGTGATTTTGTGCACATTTTTTGGTCTTGCCCTTCTCTGCAGCGGTTTTGGTCAGAAGTGGGGGAGGTAATCAGACGAGTGACCGGTACTACTGAAAAAATGGGTCCGGAGCTATTCATTCTACAGCTATCCGAACTCCCGGTCTCTAAATATAGGAGATCTTTGCTTAGATTTCTGGTCATGTCTGCCAGGTCTTGCATTCCGCTTGGTTGGAAGTCTAATACCCCCCCCACGGTGACACAGTGGGTTTCGCGGATTAACGATCTGATGTATATGAAGGATTTGACATCCTCTATTAATGATCGCCAGGAAGACTTTTATAGGACATGGTTCCCATGGATGGAGTTCACCTACTCGGCGGAGTACGCGGACTTGTTCTCTGAACCTCAGGATTCGTGATTTATCCTCCTCCACCCCCCTTTTTTTTTTTTTTTCTCGCATTCTTTCTCCCCCTCTCTTTCTTCCTCTCTACACTACTCCCTGATCTTCTCTCCTGCTCTCTTCTCCTACCCCTCTCTTTATTTCTTTCTTTCTCTACAATCCTTCAATCTTTTTTCAGGCTTGATTTCTTTTTCTTCGCTCTTCTCCCTACTTACATTAGGTTGGGTCGGCTTATAAAATATGTAAATTGGGCCAGACTTGAGTAGTAGCGGGGATGGGAATTGCATATGTGTGCTTATTGTTTGTATATATTCTACCGTCATTTCTGTAATAATACCTGCGTCCCAGTTGGGAGCAGGAGATGTATTGTTTGATACGAGTTTGGCTTTAAAATAAAGAATTTAAAAAAAAAACAAAAAAAAAAACAAACAATCAACGACTTTTGCCGTTTTTCGGATTGTTAGCGGTCGCTCGTAGGTGTCACACACAACGACGTCGCTAACGACGCTGGATGTGTGTCAAAAATTCTGTGACCCCAGCGATATCTCGTTAGCGATGTCGTTGCGTGTAACGGGGCCTTTAGTGTAGGATCATTTTACAACAGGCAAGATAAATGAAAACAATCATAATAAATGGCAAACACAAAAAGCTGTCACTTACCTCTCCCATAGATTTCTATCCCGGAATGAAACACTCCAATTCCCAATGTTGAGGTGTATTCATTAATCCAGTACTGGAAGAATAAATGGGAAATATTTGTTGATTACTCATCATTAGAAGTCAAAGGATTATTCTGTTGTGCTGTAGGGTAATATTGGGAATATTGTATAAGCAAATTATTAAACTAAAACCCTTTCACTTTCCTTTACAGGGAAGAGACCCTTAAGATATACAGTACATTACAGTAGATCGGTGAACTTTTCTTGGTTTAGGCAAGTTAGAGGTAGATAATTAAATAGGACTCATCCGTGGCCACTAAGCAGTTCTGTTCCATTCATTTCTTTAGATTTGGCTGCTGCCCGAGTGTCACACGGAGGTTTGTACAAACTTTGAGGACTGTCATAGCAGCCTCAGGCTCTGTTCATATTCAGATTCTGACCCTTCCCCGATGGCTTCTCTGGTGTATGGGATCAACAGTGGCAGACACTGGCATTGACCTGCTGTGTGCTGATTCATAGACAGGGCAGCAAGGGGTAATCTCCTTTTAGTATCCTTGTTAGGCTCCTTTGATCACATGTGGTGGGGAACCCAATCACATCTGCTCCCCTTCTATTTATACTGGATGAAATCTTCTACCCATGCCAGCTATAGGTTAGTGTGTTTACCTATGAGCTTTTGGTATCCTGGACTTTTTGGTGAAAGTGTTGCTTTTGCTTGGTGTGGTTGTGGAGTGTACCCCTGTTTTGTACTTCCTCCCTGCTCTTGTTTTCCTTCTAATCTCTTATTGTCTGATACCTCCGTGTGTGCATGCTGAGTAATAGAGTTTTGGTTCCCCTGTCTGTCTGTTTCTGTGGTTATCAACACACTCTTGTCCTGTCCCTCCCTGGGGGGAGGGGGAAAGGGAATAAGATCAGGACTGGTCAGCAACAGACCCATGAAGGAGACTCAGGCCTCTCCATTATTAGGAATATCCCTGACGTTAGAGAGAGCAGAGGCCCCCCTAGCTTGAGGGTCAGCTTAGGAGCCCCAGTTCCCTGCTATCCTACAGTTGTCATGACGCCGAGCCGATATCCACTAATTGATGAGGGTGTTGGACCCCTACTGATCCCATATTGATGACCTATCATCATGTTAGGGATGCCCATTTTATAAAACATTTTGTTATTTATCCAGCCATCTGAGCAAAATGTTGTTTTTTTTCCCCCATACTATTGCTTACTCATAAAACACCTTACATCCAGCAATCTTTCTATCCCAGCTGCTAATGAAATCACAGTGAACGTCTAATGATATTGAAAATGTAATTTACAGGAATTAGAATACTAGGTGAGTATATAATTTTCACTTCTAGTTCTCTGTGGTCTTTTTCATAGATGAATCAATTACGGAAAAAATACTAAACCAGAAATGTTCTGGTAATGTTCTACCTACATTTTGCATTTGTAGGTTTTTTTGGAACCATTTGAAACATCTGTCAGGATTAAACACGATATAGGTAGTATTCCTATCTATTGGAAACAGAAGATGCTCGTGTCCAACGTTCCACAGTACTTGCAAACAAACATCACCTATCTACTGTTGGGACAAAACCAACAGGGACTAAAGTGTGAAGAGTGTGTTTCCTTGAGAGAAGGATTTGAAGGGGGTGACAACTGTGGCGCAGTAACAAAATATAAAAGGCCAGGCCAGCAGATAAGAGGAGGAGTTGGTGCCACGATTAGCAAGGAGTTCAACATGTACACAGCAAAGAAAGCACATGTTGACTGCATTGGAAGTACCCGGGAGCGAACAGAATTTGAATAAGACTTTAGTCATACTGATTACAATGAGGAACCCGAAGACTGAATACTGTTTACCAGAAGAAGACCAGACTTTGCTGTCAAGCACCGAAGACCTAAGGCTGAGCACCGGTTCTAGAGGCAGACCAGACTTCGCGGACAAGCACCAAAGACCGAACACTCAGCATTGGTTCCAGAGGAGGATCAAACTTCGTGAGTCAAGTACCAAAGACTGAATACTGATGACTGAAGATCGGGAACCGAACATTTGCTCCAGGGCAGTTTCCGAGTGAGCCGGGCCTTTACTTCCCGCCTTTACGTACAGTACTAAGAAAGTAAAGTTAGTTACCAAGTTGAACTGGTGGCGCAGTAACTTGTAACACAGCAACATCAAATTTAATGTACAACGTAAATAGATACAGTTGTATAAATCTTGAGGTTTTTTGCAAAAGGGAATGCTTTGACCAAAACTATCGTGACACGGACGCTTCCCTGATAGGTTGGGATTGGGATAACGTTAGTAAACTCTGTTAACTAGAATCTTAAGTAGTTTTATGTAATAGATCAGTGGATTGCTATTGTGTATATCACCAACTGTGAATTGATTTGTACTTTTGTACCGCTCATCGATTACCCTCTTACTTTGCCAACTCCCTGTGTCTGTAAAATAAATACTTGTTGTGAGTCTTGTTTTATTGCGTCGTTGGATTTCTGGCCCCCCGTTACACATACATACATCATATTGGCAAAGACAACAGCTTAGAAAATCCTATTTAGAAGCAGAACTGGAATTCTTAAGCCAAATATTCTTGCAAAGCTCTTTCTCTGGGCAAAGTATTGCTAAAAAATAAATTAACATATTGGTTTTAAAACCATAATCATAGGATTGTAACCTAAAAACCCATAGATACTGCAGCACGTGACCCTTTTCTGTGCATCCAGTAAGGCTGCTTTCACACTACGTTTTTTTAACATCCGTCATGAACTTTTTTTAACGCAAAAACGGATCCAGTGCAAATGCGTTTTCATTTCAATGCATTTGCAATGGACTCGCGTCATCATGCGTTCACATGCGTTTGCGTGCGTTATAGTGAGGATCCAGCGAGTTGCAGTTTTTTAACTTTCTTCAAAAACGCTACTTGTAGCGTTTTTGAGCTGCGTCCAAATACTGCAAATTGCTGGATCCTGACTAAACGGCACGCAAACGCATGTGAACGCTGGCATGCTGATAGACAGGATCCTGCTTGCTCTACTGAGCATGCCCAGAAAACAGCCTGGTGTGATCAGTCTCTCTCCACCTCCCCCTCCCTCTCTCTCCACTCTCCTCCGCCTGAGAGCGGAGGATGCTCGTAACCAAGGTAAATATCGGGTAACCGCGATCTTAGTTACCCGATGTTTATCTTGGTTACGTGAGCAGGGAGCTGGCTCCTAGCAGCTGCAGACGCTCGTAACCAATGTAAATATCGGGTATCCAAGCAAGTTACCCGATGTTTACCTTGGTTATGAGTCTCCGCAGCTGTCAGATGGCTCCCAGTCTCACGTTCAGTTCCCCTCACTCCCGATCACATGACTCCAATGCCTGCCCATAAACTTAAAGTGACAGGATCCTGCAAAATAACACATGCGTTTGCATGCGTTTTTTTGCTGTAAAAGCAGGATCCGCTTTTGCAGCAAAAAAAGTTCATGACGCATGTTAAAATAACGTAGTGTGAAAGCAGCTTTACTCTAACCCCTGAAGATCAGCCCTTCAACAGCCTCTGCAGGGGAAGTGTAGTATTGTACAGTGCCCATTCCATGTTGCGCATTTGTTGTGGATTTTTAGTTCAAATTAAGTTTTATTATAATTTTACTCAAAAAGTAACATCAACATTGCAAATCAATGTATCAGTATATGGAGTAATCACATTGAGAAGGCATGTAATTACAAAATGATTAGTCTAATTTATATCCCAACAGTTAACATAAAATAAACATCTCCTCCGTGGAGGCTCAGGAGGTTTTAAGATGGTGAGTAGGCTAGTAAGATCTGAGTAAGAAAAGGAGTAGGAAGGGCAAAATTAAACAAGGACTTGAGAGGAAGGAACAAGAAGGATCACAGATTAAGCAAGTGGGAACAAACATAAGGGAAGTCCGAGGGAAAAAAAATGTCATCCAGCCTGCGCGGGCCCCCCCCCCAAACAGGGATGGACCAGTTCCTGCTCATCTTAGTCCCCCCTCGGCTAGCCATGAGTCTCTATCAGGCGAATCCCTGAACAAGATCCATGGGGTCCATAGGTCTAGGACTCTCACTGATGTTTCCGTGGACTGTCCGATCAGTTCCTCCAATCTAATTCAATTCTGTGATCAAGTCCAACCTAGAAGGGGTTTGTGTCTGTTTCCACAATCTAGGTATGAGTCTTCTTGCCGCCGGTAGGACGTGTCGAAGGAGACTTTTTTTAATCTATAAATCGAAAAGTTGCAGAGCAATAAAAGCGTGAGCTCTGGGGAGGGAGTGACTCTGCGTGTTGAAAGCCAGTTAATGAGATCAAATGCTGCCATCCAGAAGCCGCTAATGGATTCACATGACCACCATATATGCATATATGAGCCTCTGTCTCGTAAGCATCTCCAACAGGTGTCCGGAGTCATTGGGAACATCGCATGGACAGCAGTGGGACAACGGTACCATCTATATAGAATCTTGTACCCCCTCTCCTGGGTCAACGCGCTGAGTGAAGATTTCTGTGTAAAGAGCAAAATTTTTGCTCTATCTTCTGTAGTCAGGGATCTGCCCAAATCGACCTCCCATCTAGAGAAGAAGATGGGTGGGTCTACTGACACAATTCTACTTTCCATAAAAGTTTTGTAGAGCAGCGATACAGTATGTTTTGGAGGGTCCCTCACCTTGCAGAGCAACTCGAAGGGCAACACTGATCTAAAAATGTTTCCCTGTGGATGGAGAGAGCTAATATAGCTCCGTAGTTGTCTGTGAAAAAAAAAACATGCGTCGGGGGGGCGGGAGTTCTGAAATAGGTCACTGACAGGTATAATAGTAGTTGGAGTACTAAAATCTGTTATCATCGGATGATCTGCTCTATGTTTGTGTAGGAATTTAGTTCTATTAATCCCCACTGAAAAGTTTGGGTTGTCATTTGTTGTGGATTTTTAACACAATCCATAGCGGAAATTTTCCGCAGCGTGTGAACATTGTTATAAGGTCTAGGTAAGACAATAAGTGACTCTTGACCAGGGTATTTCTATACCATACTATACATGGCTAGGAAAGGAAAAATAGGAATTTTACACAAGTATATATCTCCGTGCTAGGCTTATGAGATATATGAAAGGAAAACTGTAATGGGCAATCATCATCATCATCATCATCATCATCACTCTGTGGAGCTAGCAGCACAGCCTTAATAATGCACCTGATCAAAGTGTTACCAAGCCTCATATATGTAATAGTCTAATGGTTCAATCATGCCTTTATAATGCCTTTATAAAGGACCTTTCACCAAATTTTCACATTAAGTGGACACCCAATGTAATAGTGGCTGCAGAGCGGGATAGAAAATATATATATATTTTTTGGTTTGTTTTGTTTTTCCTCTCCATTGCGGAGATATTAGCAATCAAAGTATTTTGCACCTATTAAGTTAACTTTTTTTTAAGTCTAAGTAGGTGTTATCAGATAGTTTTCATTGGGAGCATGGACTTCTACCTGTATGATGCTGACCAAACATAGGCAGTCAGTAACACTCAAAAGAAAGAAAAACACACCACACCCCCACCCTTGCTTAGGATTTCTCAATGTGTGCTATGTAAGGATACATCCCTAATCTCCTGATCCACATGTCACGTTGACTATGTGATAGCGGGGATCGGGGCTCCTAAGATGCTCCTCAAGCTAGAAGGCAATGTGCTATCCCTAATCTCAGGGATACTCTTGAATGTAGAAAGGCCTGAGTCTCCTTCCTGGTCCTGCTCCTGACAAGTCTTGATCTGATTCCTCCTTGTGAGGGATGGGACAGAAGTGAAATGAAACCCACAGATAAAGATTGACAAGGGAAAACCAAAACTCTGTCACACAGCAGGTACACACAAAGGTAAAGACAATAAGCGGTTCAGGAGAAAAACAAGACCAGGAGGAAGCTACTAAACAACAGGGGTAAATTCCACAACCACACCAAGCAAAGAGCACAACTATCACCAGTAAAATGGGCTTTACACGCTACAATAAATCTTACGATGTGTCGGCGGGGTCACATCGTAAGTGACGCACATCCGGCATCGTAAGTAATATTGTAGCTTGTAAAACCTACGTGCGATTGCGATTGAACGAAAAACCGTTAATCGCATGCACGTCGTTCAAAAGCTAAAAATTGTACGTCGGGTTGGTCAATGTTCCCGAGGCAGCACACATCGCAGTGTGTAACACCCCGGGAACGATGAACAGATCTTGCCTGCATCCCGCGGCTCCCGCCGGCAATGCGGAAGGAAGGAGGTGGGCAGGATGTTTACGTCCCGCTCATCTCCGCCCCTCCACTTCTATTGGCTGGCTGCCGCGTGACGTCACTGTGACGCCGAACATCCCTCCCACTCCAGGAAGTGGATGTTCACCGCCCACATCGAGGTCGTATGGAAGGGTAAGTATGTGTGACGGGAAATAATCGTTTGTGCGACATGGTCAACAAATTAAATGTGCCGCACATACGATGGGGGCGGGTACGATCACATACGATATCGTATGCTTAATCGTAACGTGTAAAGCAGGCTTTAGTCTGGGACACCATACCTCACAGACCAAAATAGAATAAACTATAGCTGGCATGGGTGGAAGGTGTCAACCAGAATTAATACGGTAGGAAGTGAGTAGATGTGATAGGCCTCCCCATAACATGTGGCAAAATGAGCAAGCAGACCAGCAAAGATTAACTCTTGCTAGCCTGCCTATGAATCAGCACATAGCAGGCGGTGTCTGACGCCCGAGTCTGCCTGTGTAGATCCCAGACACCAGAGAAACCATTGGGTGGAGTGTTAGAATCTGCAGTCTGAACAGCGCCAAACGCCGCCATGACAATCTGCAAAGTTTGTGCAAAACTCCGTGTAACACCAACCTCCTGCATGATTAGAAAGGACAGATGACTAACACCTTTCAGATAAGGTTCCTGTGGCGGAAGGGGGAATACAGTTGAGTTTAACTGTGTCTTGTTCATTTCAGTGCTCCCAAACTTATCTACATAGACTATAGGGGCTCACTCACACGAGCGTATAACATGACCGAGTGCTGTCTGATGATTTATCGGGTAGCCCTCAGACCAATATTACTATGGGTAAGTGCCGACCAACGCTTTTTTTTCTCATGCCAATTTCTCAAGTCAATTTGGCATGAAAAATAAATTGCAACATGCTGCGATTGGCAGCGTAAATCAGACGACGCAAACCTATTCAAGTCTATGGGCATGTGCAAAATATCGGACTATGCTGGGTTGTAATCCTTGTGCAGTCCAATTTACGCGGACATAGACAATGGAGAAATTAAGTACTCAGTCTTCTATGCACCTATGATACGATTCTCTTATGCAAGAGAATCTGATCACAGTGAACTGACACTCAGCTCCAACTCTGATCAGAGCTTGAGCCGAGTGATATTAGCATAATTGGCCGATTCTCTAGCTTGAGAGAACCTATGGTCTTCTCACTCCAGCTTTGCATGGAAAATAACTATAGGTAAAGGGGGCTTTACACGCAGCGACGTCGCTAGCGAGGTCGCTCATAAAAGCACTCATTCCCCGTAGTTTGTGCGTCACGGGCAAATCGCTGCCCGTGGCGCACAATATCGCTAGTCCCCGTCACACGAACTTACCTGTCTAATGACGTCGCTGTGGCCGGCGAACTGCCTCTTTTCTAAGGGAGCGGTTTGTGCAGCGTCACAGCGACGTCACACGGCAGCCGTCCAATTGAAGCGGAGGGGCGGAGAGCAGCCACAGGAAAGTGACACCCACCTCGTTGCCGGAGGACGCAGGTACGGTGTTGTTCGTCGTTCCTGGGGTGTCACACGTAGCGATGTGTGCTGCCTCAGGAACGACGAACAACCTGTGTCCAGCACCATAAACGATATTTGGGATTTGAACGATGTGTCAACGATCAACGACTAGGTGAGTATTTGTGATCGCTAGCGGTCGTTCGTACGTGTCACACGCAACAACATCGCTAACGAGGACGGATGTGCATCACGAATTCTGTGACCCCCAACAACATCTCGTTAGCGATGTCGTTGCGCGTAACGGGGCCTTTAGATGACCGATTTCTGCCAGATCATCCCAGCTGAATGTGTATACTCCTTCTATGGAGTGAAGAAAGAATTACTGGGTCAGACCCTTCTGGACAGCAATTATTTCATGTGCAGTTTTCATTTCTCTTTATGTATTTCTGGCTGTTGTACTAAGCTGATCCCCAATAAATTAGTTTAGAGAACCACTCCAGCGTGTTTTTTTTTATTGCACTGCTGGAGTGGTGCTTTAAATGCAAGCCCTCTGCCTCATGCCTGATACTCACCTTCCAGTGGCTTCACCTGCCATCACAGCTGTTCCGTCAGGCTCCGGTGATTTCTGACCTGCCAGCACTCCCCAGTGTCACATGGAGCATACTGGAAGTCACAAATCAATGCAAGTCTATGAGAGCCTTAGGGCGGCTTTGCACGTTGCGACATCGCACGTGCGATGTCGGTGGGGTCAAATCGAAAGTGACGCACATCCGGCGTAACTTTCGACATCGTACTGTGTAAATGTTAGATGATACGATGAATGAGCGCAAAAACGTCGTTATCGTATCATCGTTGCATTCACCGACATTTCCATAATGCCAGTGCCGCGACAGGTACGATGTTGTTCCTCCTTCCTGCGGCAGCACACATCGCTGTGTATGAAGCCGCAGGAGCGAGGAACATCTCCTTACCTGCCGCCGCCGGCTATGCGGAAGGACGGAGGTGGGCGGGATGTTTACTCCGCCCCTCCGCCGCTATTGGCCGCCTGCCGTGTGACGTCACTATGATGCCGCACGACCCGCCCCCTTAGGAAGGAGGCGGGTCACCGGCCAGAGCGACGGTCGCAGGGCAGGTGAGTGCAT
The DNA here is from genome assembly GCF_048569485.1 of Anomaloglossus baeobatrachus. NCBI lineage: Eukaryota > Metazoa > Chordata > Amphibia > Anura > Aromobatidae > Anomaloglossus > Anomaloglossus baeobatrachus. The sequence continues at coordinate 38,034,641 of NC_134364.1, forward strand.
GTGAAGCTGGCGTAGCGATAATTTTCGCTACGCCAGCTATCACACGATATCGTACCTGCGATGGGGGCGGGGACTATCGCGTGCGACATCGCAGCATCGGCTTGCGATGTCGCAACGTGCAAAGCCCGCCTTATTCTGGCCTTGTTCTGGCCTCATAGAGGTGCATTGGGAGCTTGTGACGTAACCTCTGGCCAATCAGAAATTACTGTCACAAGATAGTGTCGCTAGGCCGGAACGGCAACGACAAATGGTAAAGAAATCGGAAGATGAGTTTATGACACGGGGCTGTGGACTTGGATTTAAAGCGGCACTCCAGCTCTAAAGAATAAAACAAGACTGGAGTGGTACTTTAAAGACTTGACCTTAAATTCCATAGCTCCAGGACAAAATCATGGTTTAGGTTCCTTTTTATCTCAGTAGTGATATTGATAAGCATAGTATGTTTTCGTTGTATTGTTGTTCTTTGTTTTCGTTGTATTGTTGTTCTTGGATAATTTTTACTAGGTAAAATACTACAAGTTAACATAAAACCCAGCATAAGATAAATCCTATATTATTTATCAGAACGTAGAATATTAAATAAGGCAGCACAATAAGACCGGGTAACACATCACCACTGCACGCCAAGCTTTATGGTCTGGTGCTCCCTGATACGGATACATTCACAGCACCTGCTTTGGATTTCCGAAACATTGATAAATGACTTTCCACCGGCTATCTCTATGTGATGATATTTCTTTTAGCATGGGTGACTTTTTAATTTCACTGCTGGTATCTGAAGCGTAGCCGCTGTGCTAGGGTACATCAGAGATCGAGCAAACACTTATACACTGTAGAGACAAAAGTATTGGGACACCTACACACGGTTCTATGACATCCCATTCTAAATCCATAGGCATTAACCCCAACACGACATCCACCGTATATTTATGGCACATCTTAGAAGTGTGTATATGGAACGGGCTCATGGGGTGAGCTTACTTCATACCCTGCACTTAATGGATGTTTTTGTTACAGCCAGGACCTACCACTAACAATCACGGGTGGAGCAGAGCTCTGCCCGCTATTGTTAACCTGTTAAATTCCGCTGTTAAATTCTGACAACGGGATTTAACACGCAGTGACATAGGCATGCCATTTTATACACTAAATGATGCACCCTTGATGTGATTGCGGGTTGCTGGGGGTCTCAGAACGAGGCTCCATAGGTCACTCGTGATCAGTGGCAGGTACAGAAATACTCAAGAGTATGAAAAATTCCAGGTCTTCTGCTGACCAGGAGTGACCTATGGAGCCTCGAACATTCTCAGAACAAAGCTTCATAGGATTCAATTGACGTTGTGGGACATTTCACCATTGAACTATGTCGGAACATCAATGATTTATTTTTAATAAATAAATTGGTGAACAAGTGAGTGTGGGGGAGTCTCTTTTCAAATAAGCTATATTTTTGCTGATTGTGTGTGTTTTATGAACTGTATACTTACCGGGTTAGTAAAGGGGGTGTTTGATAGATGCCTTTCCATTACTAACCCCTGGGCTTAGAGGGTCCAGCGATCATTGGGTGACCACTAAAATGTGATTTGTATAGTTGTCGGTTTCGGCTAGAGTCTCCACTGCTTCTCTCAATAAAACGTAGAGACGCAGCGGAGCCTCTGATCAACACGTGACTGCAACTATGTACCGTATTTTCAGGCATATAAGACGACTTTTTAACCCCAAAATCTTGTCAAAAGTCGGGGGTTGTCTTATACGGCGGTCCACGGTCCTACATGAGCCCATTGTTTAGTAATGTCCTCCTAACGGTCCCCTTCTTACACACAATAAACATTATTCTCACCTGTCCTCCGTTCCCGCGGTGCCTTCAGTTTCTTCTGGCAGACTACAGGCCCATAGACCCCTCCGCGAAAGTGTCCTGTACATGGGGTCACCACTGCCGTCATGGCTTTACTGCAGTTGAATGCTTTGCGGTGCCGTAAAGCATTTAACTGCAGTAAAGCGCTGATGGCAGCAGTGGTGGCGGCCCCGTGTACAGGATGCTATCATGGCGGGGTCTATGGGCCTGCGGTCTGCAAGAAGCACTCATACATGATAGCGTCCTGTACACGGGGCCGCCGCCGCCGTCTGTTTTACTGCAGTTGAATGCTGTACAGCACCGCAAAGCATTCAAGTGCAGTAAAGCCATGACGGCAGACAGCAGCCCCGTGCATCGGACACTATCATGGAGGTGTCTATGTGCCTTGCGGTCTACAAGAAGCAGCTGAGGTCACCGCGGGAACGGAGGAGAGGTGAGAATAATGTTTATTGTGTGTAAACAACAGCATAATAGGGGACAAGAGGGGGACCAGTAGGAGGGCATTACTAAACAATGGGTATATTACTACAAGGGGGGACAAGAATGAGCACATTACTAAACAATCGGCTCATTACTTCAGGGGACATTACTGCAGGGGACATTACTAAACAATGGGCACATTACTAAACAATGGGCACATTACTTGGGTCGGCTTAGGCTATGTGCCCACGCTGCGTATTTACCGCGGATTTTGCCGCGGATTTGCCGCGGATTTACCGCGGATTTGCCGAAAATCTGCAGCAGCGGCACTTGCAAGCCATTTCAATGGCATTTTGGAAATGCTGTGCCCATGCTGCGGATTTTTCCGCGGCGGATTTTCCGTGGATTTTGATCCGGAAAAATCTGCAGCATGTCAATTATTGTTGCGGATTTTGTTGCGGATTTTTAACATGCAAGTCAATGCAAGGTGTAAAATCCGCAAGAAATCCGCAGGTCTGTTCCCACAGGCTCTTTTTCCTGCGGATTTGGTGCGGATTTCACAAACAAATCCGCAGGAAGTGATGTAGGATAGTTCAGGAAGAGGAAGTTTCACCATTTTGTAGTGTAGAGTAGTGGCAGTGTAGTCGTGTTGTGTCCGGACTCTGGATTGCCAGCTAAAAGCAGCTAGTTACAGGCTGCTTGCTTTTAGCTGGCAAAACAGGATCCCAGGTCTTTTTTCACAATTCTTTTTAAAAAAAAAAAAATGTGCTCCGCTGTATTTTCACTGTCCAGCCCGATGCAAGCAAGCAACTGAGGGCTGTGCTTCTCAGCGGGATAAGGCTGAAGCATTCTCTGCCCCTCCCGCTGAGAAAAACAGTCCTCAGCTGCCCCTGAAAATGGCGGCTCCGTTGTGAAGCACCATTCACAGGTGCTGTACCGAGGCTCATCCAGCTGCCCTGATGCATTGGCTGGCTGGGTAATAACGGGGTTAATGCCAGTTTTCTGCAAACTGGCACTAAGCCCGAGGTTCATAATGTCATGCCTGTGTAGACACGGCCATTATGAACCTCCGTTTGGTACTAAAGAAAAGAAAACACTTTTTGAAAAATTTTATTTGAAAGAAAAACACACACACATCCCTGGTTGCCATCTTTATTACTCCCTGAATCCCCCGACGATAATCCATGACAACTCCGAGCCGGGCTCCGATGTGCACCCGGCTGACCCGGGCACTGACGTCAGCCGGTGACAGCAGCCGTCAGTGTATTATTAAATGCTGCACAGCTCTTTTCCGGCAGCTGGGAACGTCTGATATCAGAGCCCTGGTCAGCTGACTTAATTCGCGAGCGCAGGCGGGTCAGCTGACGATGTGCACTCATGTGACCCGGGCACGGACGTCAGCCGGTCCCAGCAGCCGTCAGTGTTCGAGATGCTGCAAAGCTCTATTCCGGCTGCTGGTACCGGCTGACGTCCATGCCCGGGTCACATGAGTGCACATCGGAGCCCGGCATGTCAGCTGGTCGGTGTGCAGTCAGCTGACCCGCCCGCGATCGCGAATTAAGTCAGCTGACCAGGGCTCTGACGTCAGACGTTCCCAGCTGCCGGAAGAGAGCTGTGCAGCATTTAATACACTGACGGCTGCTGTGACCGGCTGACGCTGTGACCTGGGCTCAGCTATGAACTGAGCTGACCCGGCCAGTGAGTTCTGCCGCTCACAGCAGCCGGCAGAGAGCAAACCAGTGATTACAATTGTCCTGGATTAAGGGATTCAGGGAGTAATAAAGATGGCAACCAGGGATGTGTGTGTGTTTTTCTTTCAAATAAAATTTTTCAAAAAGTGTTTTCTTTTATTTAGTACCAAATGGAGGTTCATAATGGCCGTGTCTACACAGGCATGACATTATGAACCTCGGGCTTAGTGCCAGTTTGCAGAAAACTGGCATTAACCCCGTAATATATTACCCAGCCAGCCAATGCATCAGGGCAGCTGGATGAGCCTCGGTACAGCACCTGTGAATGGCGCTTCACAACGGAGCCGCCATTTTCAGGGGCAGCTGAGGACTGTTTTTCTCAGCGGGAGGGGCAGAGAATGCTTCAGCCTTATCCCGCTGAGAAGCACAGCCCTCAGTTGCTTGCTTGCATCGGGCTGGACAGTGAAAATACAGCGGAGCACATTTTTTTTTTTTTAAAAAATACCAGTGAAAGGGAACATGGCACCACATTTTTTGGCTGTAAGCTACGGCCACCACCACTGGGTTATTATATACAGCCTGTTAAAATGCTGTATATAAGAGCACAGTGGTGTTAGCCACAGCTTTTTACAAAAAAAGTGGCGACAGGTTCCCTTTAAACATTTCTGCCCCTTTATTACAAAATGGATAATGGAGAAGAAAGGAGGGTTGGGACAGGAAATGACATAAAGAGCCTTTTTTTTCCTTCAAAACAGACTAAGCTTTATTCTGAAACACAATAAAGTACAATGGACAAAATCCGCATCAAAATCCGCAACGAAATCCGCATCAAATCCGCGTCAAATCCGCGTCAAATCCGGGGGAAAGCTGCGGATTTTGATGCAGAAAAATCCGCAGGTACATTCTACCGTGGACACATAGCCTTATACTTGATTATATATGATATATCCCAAACTCTATATTTTAACTGGAAAAGTTGGGGGTCGTCTTATACGCCCAATCCTCGCCGGAAAATATGGTACACACCGCTAGGACGTGTCTTTGCTTGTCATTGCTTAGATTCAGCAAGCTACTATTACGGGGTGTGACACAGTAACTTGAATGGGGGCGCCTAGACTGGCTCTCAGGCTAGGGACCCTAAGCTGTCCCTTATTCCAAAAGAACTTCAGATGGTGAAGAGGTCTGGACCGCCAGCGTAGCCCTGAATCCTGATCAGCCCTGGTCTAATACCCCCTCGCTACCGGGGAGGACCAGGACAGGAGTGATGAATCCCACAAAAACAGACAGACAGGGGAAAACCAAACACAAACTCACTGCAAGCAAACACAGGGGTAAACACAATACGTGCTCAGGGAGAAATAAAGTGCAGGGAGGAAATAAACAAACAACGAGGATATTTCCACTGCACACCAAATAATACTCAATGGTTCACTAATAGCTACATCACAAAGCACTATGACCAGTATCGCTAGAGCTATCGGCATCTACCATCTTTTAAAGAACGGAGGCGGCTGTGATAGGTCTTCAGCAACCTGTGACCCTAGCAGCAATTCACCAGCCAGCAGCAATTAACATGTGCTAGACCGATCACCAGTAAGCACAAAACCGGCTGATGCCGAGCTCAGACTGAGCAACTGAAATGCACCAGGTGGCGTGTCAGACTCTGCCGTGTGAACAGGGTCAGAAGTCACCATGACACCCGGTGAGTATAGAGCAGAACACCGCATGACGGCTTCAGAGCTTGCCAGAAATTTCGACAGGGGTGGACAACCCCTTTAAAGTGGACCATTTGCGGGCCAGAGTGTAAGGGGTACTTTGCACACTACGACATCGCAGGCCGATTGCTGCGATGCCGAGAGCAATAGTCCCCGCCCCTGTCGCAGCTGTGATATCTTGTGATAGCTGCCGTAGCGAACATCATTGCTACGGCAGCTTCACATGCACTTACCTGCCCTGCGACGTCGCTCTGGCCGGCGACCCGCCTCCTTCCTAAGGAGATGAGTGGGACGTAAACATCCCGCCCACCTCCGTCCTTCCGCATAGCCGGCGTGGGCCGCGGTGACGCAGGTAAGGAGATGTTTCTCGCTCCTGCGGCTTCTCACACAACGATGTGTGCTGCCGCAGGAACGAGGAACAACGTCGTACCGTCGCAGCAGCGAAATTATGAAAATGACCGACACTACAGCGATGATACGATTACGACGCTTTTGCGCTCGTTAATCGTATCAAAAAGGATTCACATACTCCGATGTCGACAGCGACGCCGGATGTGCGTCACTTTCGATTTGACCCCACCGACATCGCAGCTGCGATGTCATAGTGTGCAAAGTACCCCTAACGCTGATATGTGAAACTCTAAAGTGGTATTGATATAATACATTTAAAGTCAACCCCTTGCCATTTCTGTAGATTTTTTTTTATGAAGGTTCTGGGATTACAGGTAACACCCCCCCCCCCCCCCACCTCTCTAAATAGCATAATGGCTCGCGTAGGACACAAACATTAAAATTAAAGATAGATGAGAAGATTCTTTTGTGTCCACTATGTAAGCTCTATCACAAGAACATATTTACAAGTCAAGAGCTTCAATCAACCTTACCCAATCAGCTTTTCTCCATTATTCACGCTACGACATGCAAATCCAAAAAAGCCTTTTAATGACTACACTGTGAATGCAAATTAAAATGTGTTAATAGCACATCTGCTTGATTAAAATCCAGAATGAGAGGGCATTGTAGGAAGCAACGAGAAGGTGGAATTAAAAGGTGGAAAAAATGTGTCTTAAATTTCATGTCCACTGTGTACCCTTCTATCCGAGACCGTGTCCACAAAAAAAACCATCTAAGGCTAGTTTGACACTTGCGTTGTGCGGCATCCATTGCAATCTGCCGCCTTGAGGAATTACGGTAACCGTTGCAGGGATCCATTAATTCCTCATAGGCTTCTATTAAGGGCGGATTGCAACGGGTGGTCTTGCAGTGCATCCGCCCGGCGGCACATCAGTTGTTTTGTCGGTGACCGTCGGGCGGAGGGAATGCAGCATGTAGCGTTTTTTGAGCGGCGGAATCCTTTATTTTTTCACTGCACATGCTCATCTTTTTTTTTTTAATCATAGAAACTTTAATTTGTCTCTTGGTGGCCGAACGATCAGCTGATCGCCCGGCAGCCGGCTTTTGAGATCGCTCAGCTGATCGCCCGGCGTTTGAGAGCGATTAGCTGATTGCCCGGCAGCCGGCTTTTGAGAGCGATCAGCTGATCGCCCGGCTTTTGAGAGCGCTCAGCTGATCGCCCGGCAGCCGGGTGATCAGCTGATCGTTCACAATAGTCTGCCGCCGGTAAACTGTAAAAAAAAGCAGATTCCGTTGTTTTGTACAATCCGTTGCATTCCGTTGTGCCACTATATGCAACGCATCCATTGCATCCGTTACACAACGCAATGCAACGGATGCCGTTCAACGCAAGTGTGAAACTAGCCTTAGCTTTTGATCTGAGTCACGGATCAAAGTCGATCACACTGGATAATGAGTCCATAAAAACCATGGACAGCCAACGGATACGATTGATGTATTGCCCAATTTTTATATTGTAATGGGTAGGAGAAGCTTTACAGTTTTGTTTTTTGAGGGGAGGCAGGGGCGGACATATCATTGGTGTAGCCTCACAGGGGCCCAAGAGGTTGGGGGCCTAATTCAACCTCGAAAACAGGTGGAATTCTGCATTTTAATGAGTTTTTGGACTGAAAGGGCTCATATACTGTTCTTGCACAGGGGCCCTCTTCTGTCTGTGTCCACCAATCGGGGGAGGCATATGAGAAAATGACTGATGGTACAAACAGCACGCACTGACTAATTACTGATGAAAATAAGTCTGTTTTTCATTTGAGAGATGCTTGCACGAGGCCTTCCAAGGTCAGGGACGCTCTGTGAGGGAACCTTTGTTTCGAGCTTCCACTTTGGAATCCACATTATCAAATAATTGTTACCGCAGACTGAACACAGTCAAAGCTAAACCGAAAAAACAATGGCGGAATTGGAGTTTGTTTTCACCCTTTTACAGCACTTAGATTTTTTTTTTCCCCCTATTTTTCAGTATATTGGTAAAACAAACGGTGTCATTGAAAATTACAACTCATCCAGAAAACAAAAAATTCATTGTGGTTGTGTCCAAGGAAGATACAAAAACAGTTATGGTTCTTGTAACAAGGAGTAGAGGGCAAAACGTACAAACACAAAAAAAAGCCCAAAAGGTCAATCCTTAGGTTAAAGCAAATTTACATTTTATTTATTACGCTCGCTTAAATAGCGCCAACATATTCCACAGCGCTGTACAGACATCATCATCACTGTCCCTATTGGGGCTCACAATCTACATTCCCTATCAGGATGTCTTTGGAGAGTAGAAGGAAATCAAAAAACCCGGAGGAAACCCACGCAAACACCGGGAAAACATACAAACTGTGTGCTTGCTATGGAAGCCAACATTTTTAATCTTATTATTTTACATTATTTATACTACGCCTTAAGGAAGAAATGTTGATCAGCCTTCATACAAAATTTTCTTATCCAATACTTATCGTTTTTCGACTGTGTAAACAAGGAAAGCACGCGATGTATAAAGGTTTCTCGTTGTTTCTGACCACTCGTAACTCACAGCTCACCATTTTTTAGCAAAGTCAGCAGATCTGTATCTAATGTACGAGGGCCGGCAGCACTAAACAATGCAATGTGCTTTTTTTAGATCTGAATCTTGTCTTATTGGATGGTTTTTATCACTTTCTACTTAATCATCCATCACTGAAACGTTTTCTCTTATTGTGAGGGTGCAGTTTACCGCTCAGCAGGTTACATCCATCACAAAACAAAGGTTTTTACCAATACACAGACTTAAAGGAAAGTTATCAGAAGATAACGACCTAATGTTTAAATCAGATTTTTGTTGCTTTTTTTGTTGTGGTTTTTTTTTGTTTTTTTTTTTTAACGTATCACAATCTTTTTAAAGGGAACCTGTCATGAAAATTATCCCCTATAAGCTGCGGCCACCACCAATGAGCCCTTATATACAGCATTCTAGAATACGGTATTTAAGAGCCCATGCCACTCTGTAGAGCATAAAAAAACCGCTTTTATTGTACTTCCCTGCAAGGAAGTCGGGTCCAAAGGGCGTCTCTGGTCTTCACCTTACGCCTCCTCTATTCTTGTGATTGCCATCCTCTTTTTTGCTTCGTGTGGATGACGCATCCTACATCATCCACAAAGAGTCCTCCATTGCCCTCCTGCGCACGCTCTCTTTTCTCTGTCCTGCGCCGAGCAGAGCAAAGTACTATTATGCGCAGGCACGGGAAAAGGTCACAGAACGCCCGCACATGCGCACTACAATACTTTGATAAGCGTTCAGCAGGGCAGAGAGAAGTGCGCATGCGCAGGACCTCAATGGAGGACTCTGTGTGGATGACATTAGCAAGGAAAAAGGACGGTGATCACAAGCAGATATGAGTCACCTGGATCATGATGAGGGACACTCATCGAACCTCCCCTCCCCTTCCTGCAGGAGAGTATAATAAAAATGTTTTTATCTTCTACAGAGCGACCTGGGTATTTATATACAGTGTTCTAGAATACTGTATATAAGGACTTACTGGTGGTGGCCTCAGCTTATAGGGAACAAATATAGTGACAAGTTCCCTTCAAAAAATAAAAATTAGGGGGTGGGGGGAGGGTTGAGAGTTTCAGGGATTAATACCTGTAACCTAATATCATACAACGGTTAATTTGTTTGAAGATTCTGTATGTTTTTGTTATCTTAAAATTTAATAAAGAGAATTTGAAGAAAAAATAACTAAAAATCATATATGTGTCTTGCAATTTTCACACTGGCCAATTTGGCTTTTTTAGACTCTAATATCTTCTAGTTTCAGGAAACAATACATGTACATAGCCACAATGGTCAGACCCTGAACTATTTTCTGTATTGGAGCATCTAATGAGTTTGTGCAAAGGTCATTGTGAAGGGAGAAGGAGCAGAGTTTGATGTACCCTGTGTAATCTGCTGTGAACAGAGATGCTATCAGCCATTGTAATCCTGCCTCTGCTGATAAGGAGTCTGCTGAAAAGTGTTCCAGGAAGTGATCTATAGACAGAGAAGGGGGCTGTCTTAGCTGTTCACATGAACAGTCACCCAACCCCTTAAGTCATATGTTGACAGTGGACACTTTGTTCACAGGAGCTAAGGTCTACTGAGACCTTGAATGTAACAGATAAAAGACAATGAGGGCTCCTTGGCTAATGTGACACCATACAGTAACACATTATGTAAAGTTCATTTTCCAACATCTTCAGACGTGTGTCTAATGTGTGAGTCTGAAAACCTGATGTATGAACATCTTATTATATAGATTCCCAATGAGGGATGTCCCAAATGTAGTCAGTATATGAGTACATGTAGAAGTATCTGTTATACATCTAATATATAAAGCTGAGTGTATGTATGTGTATATGTCCGCTAAAGGAATCCGCACTGTTGCATTTACAATCACGAAATTTTGCACAGACGCCTCATGTGACTCAGGGAACGTTGTAGACTATGTTTTGACGGGAAAATTTAATCCCGCGCTTTACAGTTACTCTCCAAAAAAACTGCCTCCATTAAAGTCAATGGAGCTAGGAGCTACGGGTTATCAATAGGAGCTGTGATTGGTTGTTATATGCAGCAAAGGACAGTCATAGTATAAAAAGATTATAAGAGACAGACGGGGAAAGAGACAGACGGGGAAAGAGACAGACGGGGAAAGAGACAGACGGGGAAAGAGACAGACGGGGAAAGACAGACGGGGAAAGAGACAGACAGACAAAAAGAAACAGACAAAGACAGATGGGGACAGACACGGAGAGACAGACACAGAGAGACAGACTATCCTGGGCAATGGCGGGTGCTACAGCTAGTATAGTATATAAATCACTTTTGATCTTTTGTATGGATCACCTGAATAGGCATAAAAAAGATGAAGTAGCTGCACATATCTTGGATACTGCGGGTGCCGACTCGGGCTTCCTCTCTGGATTCTTACAAGGTATAAATAATGCACTGAAGTCTTTTCTATATTTTTTTTCTAAACTGTACAAGGAGAACAGTTCAGTAATGAAGTGTCACCCACGCACGGCGCTTCTAGAAAAGGCTCAGATATATAAATACTGTTTCTCGGCTCCTTACAAGGTGACTTTTAGCTTCTTTGTGTTTCTTGCCGTAACAACATATTATGACAGCTGTTTATTCCGATGAGAACAGATGAATATTGTGTGCACTCAACATAGAGGTAAATGACGGGAAGCCTGTAATGCCTCGCCTCTTCACCACACTTAGGTTGTAATTACTAGGAGAAATGTCTCCGTGAAGTGAAAAGAAGGGACGGAAATAAATAATGCACAGTTGTAGTGCAATATACAGATTGGATGATGTCATGAACTTGGCATAACATTTTCTCCAGGAACAAAAGGACAACCATGTACATCATATACGGGCCTGTGATCATCTGATGGAGACGAGTCATGGGAAGTCTCTAATGAGATAATCTGACAATCCTGGGTACCGGGATAGCTATAACCTTTTGTACTTTAGAGTTTATTCCCCCCAACCTGGGCTGCAGAGAGGGTTGGTGCCATTGGGTATCATCCTTTTGGTGTCACGCTAGGTACAGGGAAGTAGCAAGTGATACGGAAGGGAAACCCTGTGTCTAGGGATAGGGAAGATGGTGACCCTTGACCAAACCTACTGCTGGTACTTCACCACAAAAAACTGTAATAAACTGTAAATATGTAATACAATATATATTACATATTTACAATTTATTACAGTTTTTTTGTGTTCTAAAGCTGTATTCCAATAAATATATTTTATGTTCTATCTAAATATCTTGAATATTGTATCATAAAAATGATTAAATGTCTGATGTTCACATTGTACTACAATACATTTTTCACTTAACTATAAGCAATATATGTGGGAGTCGTGGAGTCGGAGGCGGTGCAAGGGAAATTGAGGAGTTGGAGTCAAAGGTTTGGCTTACCGACTCCACAGCCCTGGATAAGACACTTCAGATATCTTACAGTACATTATATTTTCACTTTGCATTACCAGACACAGTTCAACTGCCCTCTGGCCTGCCTCTGGTCCAACTGGGCCTGTGGGTCACAGTGCAACCCAGTGCATTGTTACTGTGTATATCGTGATAGTCACCTTCCCTTCCTGCAGTCACACTTCTAGTTTCCTCATGGGGTCCCATAACAACCGGAGTAAAGCTTAGTACACCCTGACATTTAGCGGGAAACCGGTAGGTTGGTTAACTACATCACACACCAGTAGTTGCTAACCCGTTACCTTGTCTGTTAAGGGACCTGGCTACTAGAGTAACATACCAGTAGAAGTCACCCGATACCCTTATTGTCAAGTGGCTTTGGAAGTATGGATTCCATCCTCCAACTCCTATAACCTGGAGCCACTCCATCCGAGTTCACACTCTGTGTGTCTTGCCTCTTTTGAGGATCTTGCTATCTTGCCTTCTGTCTCCTCTACTCCATTGCCACAAACCAGCCACTGTATGCGACTTTCACTACTGAACGACTATATGTCTGTCACATTCACTCACTAGGCCTTCACTGACTCTTTCTAGAATGAACCGTGTTTTCCTTGTGAGCTAACCCCTCCCAGGGTGAGCAAGTCCCAACACTTAACAATTTCTGTCCCTGCAATCTGTTGCTGGGCAGACCTAACCTTTTACCTACATTTTTACATCTTATCCTAATACACATTCATTACATTATCAACACTACTACATTACTATGCATATTATTCCTTGCATTATATATTACTGTATCACAACACACATTAAACAGAAATACATCATAGCATCAATAGTTATCACTCTCTACAGCACAATACAATACATTACACTTTACATACCACAATATTTACAAAAGATATGACATTATTCACATTACATAAAATTGACGTGATCGGTGTCTTCAGGGGCAGGAATGCGACCACCATTATCCACCACTCTTATATAGGGAATGACAGTTATCTTTTTTAATATTCTAGGAATTAAACAAAAAATACATTTCCTCAGGAAACACTGTGATATTTTGGACATAACAGGAAATGTTTGCTAATCTAGAAAAGCGGTTCATTTTTTCATTGATGTCATCCTGTATTTTTAGGATACTTAACTTAACATTTATGGGATTCTGTTCTGTCACTTACCTTTAAAAGGGGATTTTTATGGCTTTTACAGTGTGTGTTGATAGGCATAATAAAGTACATTCCTATACAATTCTACACAAACAAAAAATAAACCTGATTATTATAGTCTAAGGGGCTGTTCACACAATTCAGTCTCCATGTTTACTGGAAATAGGTTATGCCATGATTATGTAAAAACACTGAAAGTCACATTTGCACTATAATTATGCCAATATCTTGCACCATTTTCCAACCCCATTACATTCATTATTCTGGAAAAGGTGAGCGATAGTTATTGTAAAGCCATGTTTAAGTGTATGCAGATTGGACTCCCACAAGGTATGGAATAAAATTTCTGGATCAAACCTGGATTTGCTGGAAAAAAATCCACATCGTATTCTAGCAATAGCATAGAAGATGAAACATTACCAAATATTCTCCGCTCCTGTGGAAATGACCTATGGTGCAGATTGTAAAGGGAACCTGTCATGTCAAAAAAACGCTATTAACGTGCAGATAGGAGACTAATCTGCAATTTATGTGTTCTGAAGCTACCAAACCGTTGCACTGAAAGCATAGCTACTGAGAGGAAATGAACTTTATTCTTCCCGGCAGCCTCAGGCTTTCAGTCATAGAGGTCTTAGCAGTTTCAGTCACTGCCAGTGTATAGTGATTGAATAAAAAGTTAAACAAGGGAGCGCATGTGAAGGGTCTGGGAGATAGCGGTGAGGAGGAGAAAAAGAATCTGCTCACCTGATGTGGTTGTGCAGCCCTCGCACAACCACGGTATAAGATGGGAGTGTGGTGTCAGTAGTCAGTGGCTGATAGAAAACAATAAATTCTACAAAAATTAATCCAATACTGTGGCCTCCTTAGCGATCTATCAGACCGTGCTTCTATACTTTACAGTGTATAGTGATTGGTAGTTCTAACTCCGCTCAGCACTGACTGACAGCCGGCTCAGCACTGCATCAGTACATAGCCAGCTGGTAGTCAGTGCCATGGTGTATTTCCCAGTAGCTGTCTTACAGATCAGCAGACAGGCAGTTTTACAATGCTATTATCCACATATATACAAGTTAGTAGCATTTTTTACATGACAGATTCCATTTAAATTCATACAATGTAGAGTTGAACAAAATTATTCACAGGACCCTGTTCCAGCAGCCATGTCAGTAGTCCATGACTGCCGGATAGGGACTGGCTGGCAAATTTTGGCCTGGGGCAATCACACAGCAGTGGCTTTCAAGTTGCGGCAAGTTGGCAACTCACCTTTAGCCGGCTTATATCACCGACTGCTACATTAAAGCAGCAGAGGTAAAAGCTTTCAAAATAATGGTGGCTGGTACATAGATATGGGAACAGAACAGAGCTCACGATATTGATTCAAGAGCAGAACCGAGCTTACTACATAGATACAGTACCAGAACCGTGCTTACAACATAGATACAGTACCAGAACTGAGCTTACTACAGAGATACAGTACATAGCAAAATCCTGCTGACAAATTCTTTTTAAGAGGCTTATTGCCCCATAAGGATCTACCTGGACACCTCTTTTTATCACCTACATGTGCTCTATACTTTGTCATTAATATAATACTAGCCTTTTCCACCATCTTATTACTGGTTACTTTTCTTTCCGTCTGTTACTCTGTAATGTCTGATTTTGTTTGTATCGTATATGTATCCACTAATATTGTCTACAGAAAACACAAGTCCGATGTAATATATTATTTTTCCCAGATATGATTTCATATCATATAGTATTAATGTTTGCTACAAAAATAAGGTATGTGTTGCAGTTTAGGTGCTTTATTTGGTAAGCTGTGTATGGAAGCTGCGATTTCTTCCCTTTGTTTTGCTGCGAGCGGTATCAGCCCCGGCATCACTGAACATACATGTCCATCCGCGTTGTTCCAGCTCATCTGTATTCTGCTCATCCGTGGCATACGGAATTTGTTTTTGTTAATCCATTATGTACACAGTGACAGGACAAATCTAAGGTTTACATAGGAAGCATGGGATAAATGTGACATGTCAGTCTGCCGGCTTCATTACATACTGTCGGCTACGGATTATTCACCGTATTAATTCACTTAGATAAGACCAAGGCTCGTCACACATGGCTCCCCATACGAATCCGACATATGGGTTCACTGTCACATCCACTACCAGCAGATGAGAAAATGCATTTAGCAAGTTACCAAAATAATTGGGTGTCCTTACACACCTAGAATGATTGGCAGACTAGCCGCCCAATGCCAAGATTAATGTAGACCATTCCAAGCACCTACTGTATGGTTTAGAATAAACTGCATATCTGTGTTCTCAATGTAGGGGCAGACACAATTTATATACGTATCCAATAATCATGACATTAACTAGCCTGGTCCCTTATATGTTGGAATACAATTCTGCAACAGAAAATAGGTGGCTATGCCATTGTATGTTTTCCATGGATTTGTTGCTGCTTATATGGACAAGGATCAGCCTCATTGTCATGTAATAGTATTACAGGACTACTGATTTTCTATGGTGGAGATTCGTTTACAAAATTTCTTGATGCAAGTTTGAAGTGATGCAGAGACCAATTCATATACATGGGATACAGACGTCACATTGATCTGCGCTCCAAAATCTGCATGAAATTCAACAAGTGTGAACATACTCTAATAGGTAGGAAAAAGCTTCTGGCTACTTTTAAGTCTGGCACTGGAACTCATTAGCCCTTGCGCTGCTGTTATGCACACTTAGGGTACTTTCACACTGGCGTTGTTTGTCAGCTGTCGCAATCCGCTGCTTTGGGAAACAGCGCAATCCGTTAACGGATGTGCGCTGTTTCCCATAGACTTGTATTGACGACGCATTGCGACGGATGGCCTTGCGTTGTATCCGCCGGCCAAAACTGCGTTGCATCCACCGGGTGGAAAGAACGCAGCATGTAGCGTTTTTCTGTGCTTCCCAGGGCGTAAAAAAACCCCCGCAATGTGCAGGATTCCGTCAGCATCCATCGTTTTTATAATGGAAGCCTATGGTGGCGGAATCCGTCATTTGATGGATTCCTGTGACGGATCCGTCTTTACACAACTGAGCATGCTCAGTTGAGTAAATCGCTGAAAAAAAAAAGCTTGATTTGATTGCGTTGTTTTGCAGGATCCGTCGCATCAATTGTGCCACTATATGCAACGCATCTGTCACACAATGCAATGCGATGGATGCCGCACAACGCAAGTGTGAAACTAGCCTTATGTGCACACGTGGAATATAACGGAAAATATGGTCTAGCTTAAAATTACAACACCTGACCTGCCCAGTTCTTGTACAGACTATAGGTCCCAGCTGCGCAGTCCCCTAAAGGCCCCTTTACATACTGTAACAACCCAAACTTGGGATGACTCTGATAACTACTCGGATGTTTGCTTCGTAAGAGGCCATTGAGGGTTCCAAGCAGGGTCCACTTCAGAAATATCACCAGCAGGAAGGGGAAGCTTTAAATAGTTACACCCACCAGCTGATATGGCAGATTGAATTACAGCATTGGAAACACTTGTTGGCAGAAAGGCAATGAACACACAAACAAAGTGTTCAGAACCAGGACAGCAACCAAACCTGATGGTGGCTCAGTGGAGAGGGAAACTGACCATAGTACAAGAGACTGCAGGGTCAAATCCGAGGCATAACAGCTGCCGTACAGATTACACATGTGTCCTCCCCTGTCTAATCAGCTCTGCGGCTTTTCTGTGCTTCTCTATGTCAGACCTACATATTTAACCTCAAAGCTCCATTTTATACCTTTATATAACTGTAAATGTAATCCGTTTAAAAAAAAATTCTGTATGACAGTCCATGGGTTCATTGCTGCTAGTAATGCCATAAATTAGATGTAATACTCAGGAGCTTGTACTCCTATGTGGTATCGTTGCAAGCTCTGATGAACTTCTACCCGAGTCCATCTAATGATAAGTAGTTCATGCTTTACCCTATGTGTCCCTCTTGTGTCTCCTTCAGTTATTTAGTAGGGTTTACTAAGAGCTCATCCCACCTGTTCCCTATTTATGGCCCAGCACAAAGGATACATAGGGTCAGGTATCCGGCACGGCACGTAGGTGCAGAACCTATCTAGGGTGGTGAGGGACCCCAGAGGCCAGCAGTAGGTTTAGTCAGGGGTCACCATCTTCCCTCTCCCTAGACACAGGGTTTCCTTTCCCTTTCACTGTGTGCTTGATACTTCTCCATACCTAGCGTGACATCAGCTGTGTGACTTGTGATAGAAGCATGGTGCTATGACTATTTGCTCTGGCTACAATAACTTTTATTTATTCATTCACTGCAAAAAAAATGCTGGTGTTTGGTGCCATCCAAAATAAACACACCATAATGGTGAATTATTTTCAGTAATTTGTGACCACTTCATAAAATATATAAAAAATGCTCTTTTAAAGGGTTTGTCTCATCATCCTATCTTCAAGAGTGCACCACTTCCCTGTCCCCGGGCTTTCAGCTTGCCGGGGGCGGTGTGCTCCTGATGATTGACTGTTTGGATCAGTAGCACGGCTGAGCCGCTTTCCCAAACTGTGCGCTCTCCAAACCTGCAATCAGATGCACTTTTGCAGCATCGACAGAGCATAGTGCACTGAAGTTGACGAGATACAGCTCTATAGCAAAAAGCTTCCAAGCACTGCGCCTAGGAGAACGGCCACCTCAGACCGCAGTGGTGGACGGTAACCAAGGCAATAAGCAGGAAGCGATAGAATCAAAAAAATCCTTCTTTCCTGAGTTAAATGGCAAAGTTGCTTTTTTAAGTCTTTAATATCTATAAATTTAATGTTGCCCTTTTGCTTTTTTTCAGTTTGCTGCAATGGAAGTCAGAGATGAATTGTGGATTGATTGCATCTAATTCCAGCTGCAGAGAAGCTTCAAGGGTTAAAGGGTACCATGGGGGTATTCTCCTAAAAGCTGCTGCATGAATGATCAGTGTGGCGCTGTGTTGGAACAATACCCTACAAATGGTGAGTCCATAGGAGCGCTTATTTTCAGCTCTTCCTGCAAAATCAGTTAGACCAGTTATTGGATTTCTAATTATTAGGTTTGAGTCGACATTTAGGCTTTTGTGATTTCCTTAGTTCCTCCGCCGCGGGTTTCCTCTGGGTTGATGCCTTAATTGTGTTTTCTAATTTTCATCTTAAACCTGTTAAACGACATCCATTAATAGCTCTCTCGTCAGTCTCCATGTGCACACTACTTACACAACATGCAGCCACTTTGCAAATGGTACAGGCAGGACAAATGGGACATGGCTTAATAATATATTTCCAGCTTTCTTTTGCAGTACATTCTGTTATGAAAACCTAATAACTGATTGTCCTGAATTATAAAAGAAATAACTTTCATTTTCTTTTAAATACATACCTCTCGTCAAACCTGGAAATTCAAGACTGAGTGAAGGGGTAAAGAAATATGGGCTGTTGTGTGCAGGGTCTCCATAATTTAGTCTTGCCTAGTGTCACAATGACTTTGGGATAGCGGCGATCCATGGCTCCTAATCTGCCCCTCAAGCTAGGGGACCCTATTGTTATGATCCGGAACCATGGAAGACCACCATAAATCATTGGTAAAAGGTGACAAGAGCATTGGCAACTAATCTGGCCGCCATCCCCTTACTAACCATCACAACTAGAAGTAGCCGAGGGGCGACCTAACATCCTGTGCACCGCGAACCCAGCCGGAGAACTAGCTATCCTAAAAGGAAGAAAAGATGAATAACTCTCTGCCTCAGAAAATAGATAAAGAATAGCAAGACCCCCACATTCAAAGACTGCGGTGATATAGGAAAACACAATACAGAGATAGATGATAGGATTAGCAAAGGTGAGGCCCTACTGACTAAATAGGACAGGACAGGAAAGGGGCTGATGGTGGCAAGAGAAAAACCCTTCAAAATTCAAAATTCCTGATAGTACAAAAAGGCCCTCAGATCGCACGATCTGAACTCCGTCCTATACCAGGTGCTCTTGTCATACCAATGAACAGAAAACAGGAATCATTACAAATTCAAAAAAGTCACAAACACATGGACTATAGGAGCAATACTCCAAACATAACTGCAGGGCGTTTCCCAGCTAAGCAACTGAGAGGGAAGATCCCTGCATGCAAATAAACTGAAAACAACCACAGCAAATGACAAACTCAGATAAGAGTAAAAGAACCAAACAACAAATAAAGAACAAAGCACTTATCTGGGGGAGATGTGGTATAGAGCAGGATGAAGCAGGCTGGTGAACAAAGAACAACTGACATCCGGCATGGCCTGCTATCAGACCAGGAATTCCGTAAGCAGAGAATTAGCAATGGAAACGCCCATTGCTCAACACACCTGGTCTCTGTCCAAACCATTCCTGGCCACAAGAGGGAGCCTCCCAGCAGCCAAAGCATAACTGACATTCACAACACCCTATGCTATCCCAAATCTTAGGGATACTCCTGATGGTGGAGAGACTTGAGTCTCCTTTCTGGCCCTGCTGCTGACCAGTCATGATCTAATTCCTCCTCCTCCCAGGGAGGGATGGGACAGGAGTGTGTAGAAACCCACAGATACAAACAGATAAGGGAAAAATCAAAACTCTGTCTCACACTACGCACACACAAAGGTAAAGAGAATAAGAGATTCAGGAGGAAAACAAGAGCAGGAAGGAATTGCAAAACAACAGGGATAAACTCCACAACTGCTCTAAGCCATAGGCACAACTTTCACCAGAGTTTCTGGGATACCACACCTCAAAGACCAATATAGAATAAACTATAGCTGGCATGGGTAGAAGATTCCATCAGCATAAATAAGAGGGGAGCAGATGTGATAGGCCTTCCCAAAACATGTGATTAAAGGAGCATTCCAGAGATTAAGGGCGGCGTTACACGGGACGATATATCATGCGATCGCATGAGCGATCGCACCCGCCCCCGTCGTTTGTGCGTCACGGGCAATTTGTTGCCCGTGTCGCACAAAGTCATTTACCCCCGTCACACGTTCTTACCTTCCAAACGACCTCGCTGTGGGCGGCGAACATCCTCTTCCTGAAGGGGAAGGGACGTTCGGCGTCACAACGACGTCACACAGCGGCCGCCCAATAGAAGCAGAGGGGCGGAGATGAGCGGGACGTAACATCCCGCCCACCTCCTTCCGTCCTCATTACCGGCGGGACACAGGTAAGCTGTGTTCATCGTTCCCGGGGTGTCACACGGAGCGATGTGTGCTGCCTCGGGAACGGCGAACAACCGGCGCGCAGAAGGAGGAACGACTTTATGAAAATGAACGACGTGTCAACGAGCAACAATAAGGTGAGTATTTTTGCTCATTCACAGTCGTTCGTAGCTGTCACACGCTACGATATCTCTAACGATGCCGGATGTGCGTCACGGAATCCGTGATCCCGACGACATATCGCCCGATATATCGTAGCGTGTGACGCTGCCCTAACTCTTGCTAGCCTGCCCATGAATCAGCACACAGCAGGTCAACACCCAAGTCTGCCTGTGTTGATCCCAGACACCAGAAAAACCATCGGACAGAGTGTCAGAATCTGTAATCTAAACAGCGCCTAATGCCGCCATGACAGTCAGCGAAGTTTGTGCAAAACTCTATGTGACACCAACCTCCTACATGATTAGAAAGGATAGATGGTTACCACCTTTCAGATAAGGTTCCTGTGGAAGAAGGGGGGGCATAGTTGAGATTAAATGTGTCATGATAGTTTCGGTGCTCCACCTTGATCTATATAGACTATAAGGGCTCACTCACATGAGCTGATCCCAGACACCAGAGAAACCATCGGGTATCACAATCTGAACACAGTCCAAAGCCACCAATTATTATGCAATAATAATCTGTAACCTAAAAGCACAAATCTCCTGTACTAAGGCTTTCTTGCAATGGATCATTGTAGGCAAAAATTGTCAGCTGTTTAGCTCACAAAGGAGTGCCTAGATTGGATGCAACTGTATGCAACTTTTTCCTACAAATTGGGCTTCATTTCATCAAAGTGTTTACGCTAGAAAGCTGTGTAAAACAATTTGAAAAGTTGAAAAATTATTGCACAGAAATGTTGCGACTTCTGGAGTTTTCAGTTTTGGCTAGCTCCGCAAAAATGGGCCAAGCTGAGGTGGGATGGGGGCTGAACAAGGCGTGGTCGTGACAAGGTGTGGAGTGCATTACTGTACAACCACAAATCTTAAGGTCCCGTCACATGCAGCGATATCGCTAGTGGTATCGCTTGCGAGCGTACCCACCCCCGTTGTTTGTGCGTCACGGGCAAATCGCTACCCGTGGCGCACAATATCGTTAGGAGCCGTCACACGGGACTTACCTGCCTTGCGACGTCGCTGTGGCCAGCGAACTGCCTCCTTTCTAAGGTTCGTGCGGCGTCACAGTGGTGTCACTAAGCGGCCGCCCAATAGAAGCGTAGGGGCGGAGATGAGCGGCCGTAACATCCAGCTCACCTCCTTCCTTCCTCATTGCCGGCGGCCACAGGTAAGCTGTAGTTCGTCGTTCCCGCGGTGTCACACATAGCGATGTGTGCTGCCTCGGGAACGACGAACAATCTGCGACCTCAACAATCAACGATTTTTTTGAAAATGAACAACGTGTCAACAATGGACAATTTGGTGAGTATTATTCATCGTTAACGGTCACTCGTTGCTGTCACACGCAACGACGCCGCTAACGATGCCGGATGTGTGTCACGGAATCTGTGACCCCGGCGATATATCGTTAAATACGTCGTTACGTGTGACGGGGCCTTTAGTGGACTCCACTGGAGTAAGATTGTGACCTGGTGCCCAGAGGTGAATGCCACTTTTAAGATGCACCTGATTCTTTAAGAGATATGCATTGTTTAATGAATTTGACGCCTGTGACTCCAACACACCCCCTCATCAAGACCGACGTGAAAACAAGGCAGCAGTCGTTTTTTTTTTCTTTAGCCTATAATATTCCTATTCATTAACAGCACACAGAAATCTGGAAAATAGTGAAGAAATATTGCTGCAGCTGCATCCCCCTCCTCACCCCTCCACCCTTATCTATATTGCTCTTGACAGATTTTTTTGGATGAGTAATGAGGTTTTTTGTGCACTAACAGAACTTGCGGAAAGGAAAAGGGTGCGGCAGGTTGCTTTGAGATGACATTGATGCATTTTCCCCCGTATACAATATAATACAAAGTTTCATGTATTCACTTGCAAGATTAAGGCAAAAAATATACTGTATATTAAACTTGTCATAGGCAGCAATTTATGAGCACCAGTTATTGATATTGTCATTCCAAGCAATTAACGTAATGGAAAACACAAGCACCTTTATATTACACATTCCAGAAATATGATAGAGGAATCTAATATAATGAAGAATCCTCCTCTGCACAATGTTAATATTCTGCCAGCGAGACTGGATCTGCAGCTGTCAGCTTCAATCATTGTAGCACAAAACCGGGCAGGTATGATGGGATTCTCATCTGTCACACATCGGAATAACGCCACAGCTTTAAAGTGACAGCGGTACCTTGTGACAGCACGTATATAAGCCTCATCATTCAAGATATCGATAGACTGGTGATGATGGATTGCTTTATTGCCTATATTTCTTTATTTCTTTTTAGTTTTGATGTCTATGATTTTATCCGAATGTCTCTGCATATATAATTGTGGCTGGATAGGATATACTGTTTGCGCCTTGTTTGTCCTCTGTCCAGCATTGCAATAAAAGCACAAAATCAAACATCTTATGTAGAGAAGGAGAGGGGTTTTCATTATACAGAACCCGTGTTCTTATGTAAAGCTACCGTTTGAATCTATAGGGCCCCAATATGAAATCTGTGAAAGGGACAGCACAGAACAGGTGAATGGACCCACTGAACTACACAACCTAGGCTTTCCCTGGAAGAGCGAGACTAAGCGGCTACCTGATCTTCTCTGGAGCCACTGGTGGTGAAGTCAGGCTTGTGCTGTAGGTAGCCACTAGGTACCCTTCCAAAGCAGTCCCTGAGTCCGCAGCAGCTGACCCGAATGACAGCAGACAGGGCTGAGTCGGGACTACGGGGGTAAAGAGTCGGAGCCACAGGTTGGAGTCTGGACTGGCAGCAGGCAAGACTGAGTTGGAGCCATAGGATGGAGTCCAGACTGGTAACAGGCAAGATGCAATCAAAGCAACAGGTCGTAGTTTGGACTGGCAACAGTCAGGATGAAGCCGGAGCCACAAGCCAGCATCTGGACTGGCAACAAGCAAGACGGAATTGGAGCCACAGGCTTGAGTCCAGACTGCCAATAGGCAAGACAGAGTTGGAGCCACAGGCCAAAGTCTGGACTGGCAGCAGACAAGAGAAAGTCAGAGCCACAGGTCATAAACTGGGCTGGCAACAGGCAGGACGGAGTTGGAGCCACAGGCCAGAGTCCGGACTGGCAACAAGCGAGTTGGAGTCGGAGACACAAGCCAGAGTCCGACAGGACAGGTACAGACTCGGAAACAACAGGAGTTCAGGTACATAGGATGGATTGTGGGTGACAGCTACAGGTACTGGTACACAAGATGGGTTCAGGTTCTGGTATAGACAGGGTCACGGGTACTGAGACACGGGAACAGGGAATGGCAAAGTTAATAGTACACACAGTACTGACTCAGAGCTAACATTGCTTAGGCACCTTCCTACATGGGAGAATGCCTTGCCTCTCAGCCATAGGCTGCGGACACTTCCAGAGTCCATTGCCCCTTTAAAAAGCATGGAGCACGTGCATGTGGCCAGGAGACCTGCCAGGGATCAAAGACCGCAGCAGGAACCGGAGCAGGAGATGGGACCACGTGTGCAGCTACAGCAGTGAGTGAGTCTGCGTCTCTGCCAGGAGAGAGAAGCAGGGCAGTGCAGGGACGCCAGTGTTACAGCGCTCTTCACCTTCCAAGTTCTACAGTATTTATACTACTGGTGCTGTTTAAATTAATTTTCAAAATTAGCCAAAGGATACAGATCTCTATAAAATTAAGACTTTTCCACCATTCCAGTGGCCACTGGCCAGGACAGAAATCTTGGCATGCCACTTTAATTTAGTGTACCTAACAACAATGAACATCAAATTAAGACTGGAGTATGACAATTAGACAACAATATGGGTTTGGTTTTTTGTGTTATTTTACTGCTAATGAGCCTGTAGATAAACCTTTAGGAAACTTCTGAAAGAAGACAACCCCTTTAAAGAATTTGAGAATAGTCTTTAAATGTGTATATAGATACAAAAGCCTTTGGTGATGACGGCTTTAAGCCACCTTCTGTATGGAGACACTAGTCGCCTGCATTGCTCAGGGTGGATTTTGGCTTGTTCTTCCACACAAACACTCTGCAAATTTTGAAGCTCCCTTCGCGCCTTCTATGAACTCTGAGCTGTAGTTCCTTCCATGAGTTTTCTTTTGGATTCAGGTCAGGTGATCGGCTCGGCCAGTCTATCGGCTTTATTTTCTTTCTCTGAAAACAAATGGCAGTTATCTTGGTTGTGTGTTTAGGATCATTGTCTTGCTGAAATGTCCACCCTTGTTTTATCGTCATCAGATTTTTATTAAAAATGTCTCAGTAGAAATGTCCATTCATCCTTCCTTCAATTACATAAAGTTAACCAGTGCCGTATGCTAAAAAACAGCTTCACACCATAATGTTCCCATCTTTAATCTTCACTGTTGCTATGGTAATTCCTTGCCTTTTGGCTTCCTAACATGGTGTGTATTATGGCAGCCAAAAAGTTAAATTTGGTCCAATCTCACCAGATTATATTCTCCCAGTATTTCACAGGCTTCTCTAAATGTTGTTGAGCAAACTTTAACTGCAGTTGAACATGTTTTTGTTCAGCAATGGAGTCTGATGTGGTGAGCGTGCGTATAGGCCATGGAGGGTGAGTATTGTTTTCTTTGAATCAAAGTACCTGCTGATTTCAGGTCTTTCTGTAGCTCTCCACAGCTGGCCCTTGGCTCTTGGACAACTCTTCTGATAATTGTTTTCACTCATCTGTCGGAAATCTTGCTTGGAGTGCCTCGTCGTAGTCGGTTTATGGTGAAATTATGTTCTTTCCACTTCCGGAATATGGCCCCAACAGTGCTCACCGGAACCTCCAGTTGTTTAGAATTTCTTGTGTAACCAACACCATCAGTATGTTTTGCAACAATACGTTTGTGAATGTCTTGAGGCAGCTCACTGTTTTTACCCATCATTAGATGTTTCTTTTCTGGCACCTTGGTAATGAGACACCTTTTTATAGGACATCAGTTGAATCACCAGATATTTTTTTTATTATTATTAACTGTCCGGATTGCTTTCTAAGTACTGATAGATTTCAGCTGGTGTTATGAATTCCCGTGGGTTTTTATACCTCTTTCCTTATGAATTCATTACTTTTTATCTGTGTCTTTTCTCATTATAACACATAACTTCGTTTATGGACATCTATGGTTTGATTTCTTTGCTTGTGTGGATTGGATGGGTTACTACTAGCATCTGATTTTTGAATTTGATGTCAATAAAACCTTTAGAAATATATTTACTTAGAATATTGGTGACATGTTCAATACTTATTTCACCCGATGTAAATAAAGTTTTATCATTAGTAACAAGTCAGACCCTGCTTCTTCAAATACAGGGTGGGCCATAAGTATTGATACACCCTGATAAAATA
Source organism: Anomaloglossus baeobatrachus (assembly GCF_048569485.1). Lineage (NCBI taxonomy): Eukaryota > Metazoa > Chordata > Amphibia > Anura > Aromobatidae > Anomaloglossus > Anomaloglossus baeobatrachus. The sequence goes on from NC_134364.1 coordinate 38,060,539, forward strand.
AAAGTGGTTGCTGATATCACCTTACCGTTTGTGGCATATTAGGACATGGCCGCCACGGCCATGGCGACCATCTGCAAAACCGCCATTTTGAATTCAACTTTACTCTTTTTTTTATCAGGGTGTATCTATACTTATGGCCCACCCTGTACAAGTGAGAAATTGAAAATCAACTCCCATTGCTGTGGTTTCTTATAGACAAGGTGAAGGGAACCCATCACTCGATTCATGCTAACCAAACCACTGGCAGCATGAATCAGAACCTGGTATGTTTGTCTTGAGAAAGCATAGATTAAAAACCGACTGGTGATCATAGGGAGATATGTGACTAGTCTGGTGCAACCCTCTGCTGGCTGCTTAATGCAGCATTCTAGTTGGTTGACCGGTCTCTCACAAGTGTGTACAGAGAGAGACCTGTCAATCAACTAGAGCAGTATGGGGATAAGCTGGTTCTTCAAAATATGTTTTATCTGAAATATTTCAGAGTAAAGGCCACTTTACACGCTGCGATATCGGTACCGATATCGCTAGCGTGGGTACCCGCCCCCGTTGGTTGTGCAACACGGGCAAATCGCTGCCCGTGGCGCACGACATCGCCCAGACCCGTAACACTACTTACCTGCCTAGCAACGTCGCTGTGACCGGCGAACCGCCTCCTTTCTAAGGGGGCGGTCCGTGAGGCGTCACAGCGACGTCACTAAGCGGCCGCCCAATAGAAGCGGAGAGGCGGAGATGAGCGGGACGAACATCCCGCCCACCTCCTTCCTTCCGCATTGCGGGTGGGACGCAGGTAAGGTGAGGTTCCTCGTTCCTGCGGTGTCACATGGAGCGATGTGTGCTGCCGCAGGAACGACGAACTACATCGTTACTGCAGCAGCAACGATAATCGAGAATGGACCCCCATGTCACCGATGAGCGATTTTGCCCATTTTTGCGACGATTCAAAATCGCTCATAGGTGTCACACGCAACAACATCGCTAAAGTGGCCGGATGTGCGGCACAAATTCCGTGACCCCAACGAGATCGCTTTAGCGATGTCGTAGCGTGTAAAGCGGCCTTAACACTTACCTGGTTACAACCATGCAGTTGGGCTCTGATTCATGCTGCCCATAATTTGAGAAGCGTGGATTGAGGGACAGGTTCCCTTTTATAATCTCCAATATATTCTCTTAAAGGGAACCTGTCACCACTTTTTTCGCCTATAAGCTGCGGCCACCACCACCGGGCTCTTATATACAGCATTCTAACATGCTATATATAAGAGCCCAGGCCGGGGGTATAACATAAAAAACACTTTATAATACTTATCTAACGGTCGTGTGGTGGGCCATATGGGTGTCTCCGTTGTCCAGTGCCGGCGCCTCCTCTTTCGGCCATCTTCGTCCTCTTTCTAAAGCCTGGGTGCATGACGCGGATATGTCATACACCCTCGCCGGTCCTGCACAGGTGCACTACAATACTTTGATCTGCCCTGCTTAGGGCAGATCAAAGTGCGCCTTTTCAGGACCTGAATGCCGGCGAGTATGGATGACATTGGACCCGTCATGCACCGCGGCTAGAGAAGAAGGAGCACAAAGATGGCCAAAAGAGGTGGCGCCGGCACTGGACAACAGAGACGCCCATAAGGCCCACCGCGCGACCATTAGGTAAGTGTTATAAAGTGTTTTTTATGTTATACCCCCAGCCTGGGATCTTATATACAGCATGTTAGAATGCTGTATATAAGAGCCCGGTGGTGGTGGCCGCAGCTTATAGCCAAAAAAAGTGGTGATAGGTTCCCTTTAACCCAGGGGCGGACATATCCTTAGTGCAACCTCACAGGGGCCCAAGACGTAAGGGGGCCCATTTTTACCTCAAATCAGGTGCAATTTTGCATTATTATGAGCTGTTGGACTGAAAAGGACCCATATATTGTTCTTGAAAAGGGGCCCTTTTCTGTCTGCGTGCGCCAGTGTCTTAACCTCTTAATGACATAGCATGTCATGGGACATCTCTCTGCTTTGATGCGGCTTGCACACCGAGCCCACATCTTTCCCCACACATGACAGTTGATCTGACGTGCTCTAACAGCCACGGGTGGATTGGAGATCCGCCTACGACTGTTAACCAGTTAAATCCCGCTTTCAATCTCTGTCTGCATAAACGGTTTATCAGTAAAGACAGGTGTCATTCCGCGCTTATCACCAAATCCAGTAGGCAGATAATGTTAATCCATGTCTTTTATTCACAAAGAATATACAGGTCAACACGTTTCAAGGGTCACAGCCCCCTTCCTCAGGACATATATCAAATGACAGGATAATGCGGTCAGGAGAGATAAGCCTGTATTTACAGTATATGCTCGTCATAGATCCGCCCTCTTGGAAATAAAACGGCCTGTCTTACCCTGTCATTTTATTTATGTCCTGAGGAAGGGGGCTGTGAACCTTGAAACGCGTTGACCTGTATCTTCTTTGTAAATAAAAGACATGGATTAACATTACCTGCCTCCTGGATTTGGTGATGAGAGTGGCATGACACCCATCTTTCCTGATAAACCGTTTATGCTAAGTTCTTCGGGGCTGCAGCTATTTCACCCTGTGATTACGCTATTATAGGAGTTGTGACTGGCAAAACCCCTATAGGTGAGTTTTTCCATAATCTTCCTTATTAGTGTGTACCATTTAAGACACTATTGCGCTTTTTTTGTCCACAGTCTCTTTTTCTGCCTCTGAATCTCTGTCTGCGGCATTTTACATACGCCTGTAGGGAGCACCTCATTCCCTGCTCCCATTGGAGTTCCGGTGACTTGATTGTGGGGTGCCATAGGTTGTTATGACTGCCAGGGGTTAACTGATAACCCTTGTATCTGTCATGACGAACCTCCTGTGAACAGTGACTGTGAGCGACATTCGTAGGAGATCATGATAGGGGATTGTAATGCCTTGCTCTGTAAAGCACAAACGATCGGGTGATCGCAATGTCAAGTCCCTGAAGGACACTAATAAAAAAACAGTAAAAATGTTTTTAAAAAATATGGAAAAATAAAGAAAACACAAAAGTTCAAATCACCCATTGAAAATAAAACAATTACAAAAAAGTACACATATGTGATATTGCTGCGATCAGAAATGTCCGATCTATCAAAATGGAAAATAAATTAATTTGATTGGTAAACAGCATAATGAGAATAAATGGCTCTTGGAATAAGGGGAGGAAAAAACAAAAAGCGAAAAAAAAACTCCGAAAAATCGCCTAGTCCTTTAAAGGGTTAAGGCTGCTTTACACGCAGCGATGTCGCTAGCGATCTCACCCGTCCTCGTTGTTCGTGCGTCACGGGCAAATCGCTGCCTGTGGCGAACAATATCGCTAGGACGCGTCAAACGGACTTGCCTTTCTAGCAACGATGATGTGGCCGGCGAACAACCTTTTTTTTTAAGGGGATGGTTCGTGCGGCGTCACAGCGACGTCAATCAGCGGGCCACCAATAGAAGCGGAGGGGCGGAGAGCAGCCGCATTCACGTCACGTCCACCTCGTTGCCGGAGGGCGCAAGAACACTGTTGTTCGTTGTTCCCGGGGTGTCACACGTAGCGATGTGTGCTGCCTCAGGAACAACGAACAACCTGCGTACCAAACGTGCAACGATATTTTGAAATTGAACGACGTGTCAACGATCAGCAATTTGGTGAGTATTTCTGATCGTTAGCGGTCGCTAGTAGGTGCCACACGCAACGACGTCGCTAACGAGGCCGGATGTGCATCACGAATTCCGTGACCTCGACAACATATCGTTCGATACGTCGTTGCGTGTAAAGCGGCCTTTAATTATTGACATTTGTTAGTTACATGGAAACCCCCATCACATGTAATGTTCCTGCAGTGCGGTCAGAACTGATTCAGAGATACGACTCCGATCTCATATTAATGCTGGCATCAGGGTTCTTTCCCAGGAAGGTGGTCGTGCGGCTCCGAACAGATAAGACTTTTCATTCCGAGTCTCCCCCTTTGTTATTTGCACTGCCTGCAGAAGCCTGATGATGCATTGGAAATAGGACTTAAGAGATCAGTAAATGCAAAATTCAGGTAGGTCTTAGCATTGTATTGAAGTATCATTCCAATTATCTGATAGCATACAGTAGGAAATCAGATATTGAATTTAATAAAACTAGTCCGACAGAGAAAGGAAACCTTTTTATCCTTTCAAATGCTACCTGTGCCCACCTCAAAGCATTGCTATAAAGGAGATAAATACTTTATTTTTCTGTGTCCAGGGTCGGCACAAAATGTTTAGTGCATCTAAAGTTCAAACATGGGAACACAAACCCCCATGAAGGAGTGAAAAATATAGGGACCAAATCCAACGCGTTTCGGCCTAGGCCTTAATCATGGTTCACAGCCCTATCTGACAACATTGGCCCAAGTGCGATCCAATGATTTGCCGGATCAAATTTAGACCCGACAATACAGTAGTGTGTGCGAGCCCTAATGTGCCCCCTTCCTCAGTTTCACATAGACACTTTTCATCCTCTTTATCGTGCATTGCTACATTGCAGTTCCAGATGAAAAGATGACCTCTTTTATAGATGGACACCAGATTAGTGATTAAATCCTTGCAACCTCAAAGATCATCTGTTCTGGCCAGGAAAAGTCTTATGTCCATGTATTTATTTCTGCAGTGCCAATTCAGAGGAAATGTAATCTTACATGCTAGCAATTTATGGTAACCAGACAAATTGCATAAATGTTGGTCTGAAGCAACCAATATTGGTAAGGGTACCTTCACACTTAGCGATGCAGCAGCGATCCGACCAGCGATCTGACCTGGTCAGGATCGCTGCTGCATCGCTACATGGTCGCTGGTGAGCTGTCAAACAGGCAGATCTCACCAGCGACCAGTGAACAGCCCCCAGCCAGCAGCGACGTGCAAGCGACGCTGCGCTTGCACGGAGCTGCCGTCTGGAAGCTGCGGAGACTGGTAACTAAGGTAAACATCGGGTATGGTTACCCGATGTTTACATTAGTTACCAGCGCACAGCTGTGTGTGCAGGGAGCAGGGAGCCGCGCACACTGAGCGCTGGCTCCTTGCTCTCCTACCATAGCTACAGTACACATCGGGTTAATTAACCCGATGTGTAATGCAGCTACATGTGCAGAGAGCAGGGAGCCGCGCACACTGCTTAGCGCTGGCTCCTTGCTCTCCTAGCTGCTGTACACATCGGGTTAATTAACCCGATGTGTACAGCAGCTACATGTGCAGAGAGCCGGAGCCGGCAGCACAGGCAGCGTGAGAGCTGCAGATGCTGGTAACTAAGGTAAATATCGGGTAACCACCTTGGTTACCCGATGTTTATCTTGGATACAGCTTACCTCAGCTGGCTCCTGCTCCCTGCTCGCTTCATTTGTCGCTCTCTTGCTGTCACACACAGCGATCTGTGTGTCACAGCAGGAGAGCGGCTTTGAAGAAAACGAACCAGGGCTGTGTGTAACGAGCAGCGATCTCGCAGCAGGGGCCAGATCGCTGCTCAGTGTCACACACAGCGAGATCGCTAATGAGGTCACTGCTGCGTCACAAAAAGCGTGACTCAGCAGCGATCTCGGCAGCGAGCTCGCTGTGTGTGAAGCACCCCTAAGACTGGCTGACCTTCTAATCTCTATGGGTATGTCCTGACTGTAGATCCCAGCAGGGATAAGTATGAGTATGTTCAGGGGTAGACATATCATTGGTGAAGCTTGGGGCTCAAGAGACTGGGGGCCCATTTCTACCCCCAAACCAGGTGGAATTGTGCATTTTGATGCGCTCTTTGGGTGCAAAGGGCCCATATAATGCTCTTGCACAGGGGCCCTTTTCTGTCTTTGTCCGCTAGTAGGTATGTTGGATCTATTTCAATAAGGAGACTCCAGTAGAAATGTCTGGCTATGGCTTAGGCTATGTTCACACACTGCATCTTTTCTTAACCAAAAAGATGCAGCATTTTTGGCCCCAAAAAACGTACCTTCGGCAAAAAAGCATCAAAAAACGTATGCGTTTGTTCCACATTTTTACCCAATGCGTTTTTAAGTCAACTCTATTGACTGGAAGGGCTCAAAAACGCTGGAAAAAACGCAAAAAAATTGACTTGGTGCATCTTCAAAAACGCAAAAAGATGCAGCCAACAAAAGATGCCCAGTGTAGACAGCAAAATAGAAATCTCATAGACTTTGCTGGGAGAAGAAAATGCGTGCATTTAAGTGCATCTTTGTGACCTCAAAAATGCACCAAAAACGCGGTAAAAGATGCAGTGTGTGTACATAGTCTTAACAGGGCTTTGCACGCTGCGACATCGCTAACGATATATCGTCGGAGTCATGGGGTTTGTGATGCACATCCGGCGTCGTTAGCGACATCGCAGCGTGTAACACCTATGAGCGACCTTAAACGATCGCAAAAGAGGCAAAAATCATTGGTCTGTGACACGTCGTTCATTTACCAAAAATCGTTGTCTGGTCAGTAGCGAGGTTGTTTGTCATTCCTGCGGCGTCACGCATCGCTATGTGTGACACCGCAGGAACGACGAACATCTCCTTACCTGCGTCCACCGGCAATGAAGAAGGAAGGAGGTGGGCGGCATGTTCCGGCCGCTCATCTCCGCCCCTCCTCTGCTATTGGGCGGCCGTTTAGTGATGCCGCAGTGATCTTGCTATGACGCCGAACGCCCCTCCCCCTTGAAGGAGGGATTGTTCGGCGGTCACAGCGACGTCGCTGACAAGGTATGTGCGTGTGATGCTGCTGTAGCGATAATGTTCGCTACTGCAGCGATCACCAAATGTCGCACGAACGACGGGGGCGGGTGCTATGTCGCAGCGTGTAAAGCACCCTTTATTCTTCTCTACCCACTGAGAGTGGATCCATGATCATATGAGCGTGTATATCTGGAGGGAGGTAAAGAGGAATTGCTCTTGGCCTGAACCAGCATATGGCAGACAGTTCTTTATAATGTAAGACCATGGTAAAATAAATCCACTTGGTTGGTTGTAGACCACTAGGGAGAGAGTGAAATATCCTCTCCTCTGTTTCATAGAGGGGGTCCTCCTGAGTGGGATATCTCGCAGTATGGCAGCCACATTTCGTAAAAGTGCAGTCAACACCTTTAAAGACTAACGCGATGTCGTTGGGGTCACGGAATTCGTGTCGCACATCCGGCCTCGTTAGCGAAGTCGTTGCGTGTGACACGTACGAGCGACCGCTAACGAGCAAAAATACTCACCTTATCGTTGCCCGTTGACACGCTGTCCAGTTCCCAAATATCGTTGCTGCTACAAGTACGATGTTGTTCGTCGTTCCTGCGGCAGCACACACCGCTATGTGTGACACCGCAGGAACGAGGAACCTCACCTTACCTGCGGCCACCGGCAATAAGGAAAGAAGGAGGTGGGCGGGATGTTACGTCCCGCTCATCTCCGCCCCTCCGCTTCTATTGGGCAGCCGCTTAGTGATGTCGCTGTGACGCCGCACGAACCGCCCCCTTAGAAAGGAGGCGGTTCGCCAGTCACAGCGACGTCGCTAGGCTGGTAAGTAGTGTGACGGGTCCGAGTGATGTTGTGCGCCACGGGCAGCGATTTGCCCGTGACGCACAACCGATGGGGGCGGGTGCCCACGCTAGCGAGATCGCAGCGTGTAAAGCGGCCTTAAGACTGCTAACCATTTTTGGAACGAGTTCCATCAGCTGCCTAGATGGGAGCGTTGGCGCTGAGCATCTTATAATGGTAATCATTGCCAACATAAATGACTATACCATTGAACAGAGCTTCCCCCCGCTCAGCGCACAGTCTACATGAAGGATTGACTCTGCAAAGGTACAGAAAATTAGCCGTGATCCTGAGCAGAGGCAGTCTCCTAGGACAGGATTATTCTAGAATGCAGTTACTCTGGATGTAGAGTCCTTCTACTACACTAATATGTTGTTGCCCAGATACGTTTCTTCTCATTAAATACAAGAAGCCTGTCGGTGGGACAGGCTACAGCAGCACAGTCACACAAATAATGTCATGTGTCTAAGAATAGACTTTGTTTAATTAATGACGCAAATTAAGCAAAGCCCCTGGCAACCGAGTTTCACAAATCAAACGAATTATTTATATCTCCGCGTAAAAAAGTGCCCACTGTATCCATTCTTAGAATAACCGGCATCATTTTCATTTCTAAGCAACAAGCGAAGAAAATACCGTAGTCTGAAAAAAAAAACAATTATATATTTATAATCAGAGCAAGAGGTTACAGTAGTCCAGGCAGGAGATAATGAGGGCATGCACTGGTGTCTTTGGAGTGTGGGAAGAAACCAGAGAACCTGGAGGAAACCCACGCAAACACAGGAAGAAAATATAAACTCTTTACAGATGTAGTGCTTGGTGGGATTTGAACCCAGGACCCCACTGCTGCAAAGTAACAGTGCTAACCACTGAGCAGCCATTAAAAATATTAACATGGCATGTCCCACCCTGGAGACCTCTGTTGGTGTCACGCTGGGTGTGAGAGGACACCCATCGAGGAGCGCAACACAAAAGGAAAACCAGGGAAAATGTAACGGAAGTCCGTGGCGATAGGGAGAGGGATGCTGCATCACCGCCTAACATGCATCTGAATTTGATCCTTGCACTCCCTAATGTCCCTAGACAGGTCCTAGCCCCCAGCCACCCATGCACCTTCACATGCCATGGTCCTGAACTCATCCTGACTAATGTGTACGCCAATGAGATACTAGTCTCGCTACTGAAAAACCGGATGCAGCAACAGCTGTCGCCGCATCCGTTTTTTTCCCCCGTAGACTTGCATAAGCGCCGGATTGTGCTGCATGGCCTTGCGTTGCGTCCGTTTTTTGCCGTATGCGGCATATTTAGCCGGTGCGGCGGCCGGATAAAACGTTGCATGCTGCGTTTTTTGTTGTGGCGATAAAAACGCATCGTGCCGGATGCGGCGCAATGCGGCGCCATTTACAATGCAAGCCTATGGACGCCGGATGCGGCGTCCTGTGGCAAAAAAATGCATCCGGCCGCCAGATGCGGGTTTTTTTGAACTGCGCATGCTCAGTATCAAACCGGATCTGGCAAAAAACGGATGGGCCGCATGGAAAAACGTATGCAACGGATCCGTTTTTTTGCCGCATCCGTTGCATAGGTTTTTGAGCCGGATTCGGCCAGACAGAAAAAAACTGATGTGTGAACTTAGCCTAAAGGCCACTTTACACGCTGCGATATCGGTACCGATATCGCTAGCGTGGGCACCCGCCCCCATCGGTTGTGCGACACGAGCAAAACGCTGCCCGTGGTGCACAACATCGCCCGGGCCCATCACACTACTTACCTGCTCTGCGACGTCGCTGTGACCGGCGAACCGCCTCCTTTCTAAGGGGGAGGTCCGTGCGGCGTCACAGCGACGTCACTAAGCGGCCGCGCAATCAAAGCGGAGGGGCGGAGATGAGCGGGACGTAACATCCAGCCCAGCTCCTTCCTTCCGCATTGCGGGCGGCGGCAGGTAAGGTGATGTTCCTCGTTCCTGCGACGTCACACGGAGCGATGTGTGCTGCCGCAGGAGCGACGAACTACATCGTACACCCTGCAGCAGCGACATTTGAGAAGGGACCCCCATGTCACTGATGAGCAATTTTGAACGTTTTTACGACGATTCTAAATCACTCATAGGTGTCACACACAACGACATCGCTAATGCAGCCGTATGTGCGTCACAAATTCCGTGACCCCAACGACATCGCATTAGCGTTGTCGTAGCGTGTAAAGCGGCCTTAAGTTTCCACAGCAGGAAACTTCACAGTTGCAATAGAAACAAACACCTCAGCTTTTCCAGAGACGGGTTACTTTTGAAGCTGTCAACATAGAAGATCTATACATGAGCAAATATAGAGGAAGGGAGTGATAAGATGAACTAGCTGTGAAGACTATGAGTAATCTCCACCAGATAGGAAAATTACTTAACTCCTTCAGCGTCAAATGAAAATAAATCCACTCCAATACTCTGTGGACTACACAGAGGAACTGTGATCAATTAAGCATTGAGACCTCCTGATCCCAGATCCCCCAGAGGTAACATGTGGACGCGACACACTCATGACAGTTGGTCATTTTTAGGGTAAAGTTGGTCATAGTTGGGCTGTTGGGTAAACTTGGTTCCGCTGGCAGTTGTCTCCATCAACTCTACCATATGGATGCCTGTTTGGGCAAGTATTTTGTTTTGTGGCAACAGTGATAAGAAACTGGCTATCAAAATGTAATGTATTATCTTAGGTACATTGATATATACTGTCAAATTCTTGTAAATTTTGGACAGCATGGTAGCATGTACACCGGGCTACATCACTCGTTCCATGTGCACCAGGCTACATCACTCGTTCCATGTGCACCAGGCTACATCACTCGTTCCATGTGCACCAGGCTACATCACTCGTTCCATGTGCACCAGGCTACATCACTCGTTCAATGTGGACCAGTCTATGTACACAAGGCTATATTACCCATTCTATGTCCCCCGTTCTATGTACACTGGGTTCTTTGAGATACTACATTCTCCTTTAGCAGCAATGCTTCCAAGGAAGGATACCTTCATAATAAGAAACGCTGTTGATATGTCCACAATTTATTTCTTGTGCATATTCAGTCCTGATCTGACATTACAGTGGGGGGAAAAAGTATTTATTCATCCACCAATTGTGCAAGTTCTCCTACTTAAAAAGATGAGATTTGCCTGTAATTGACATCATAGGTGACCACAACTACGAGAGACAAAATGAGAAATCAAACTGTCTGATTTGGCAAGATTTTTTTTTGCAAATTATGATGGAAAATAAGTATTTGATAAATAACAAAAGTTCATCTCAATATATTTTGTTGTTTATCCTTTGTTGGCAATGACAGACGTCAAACATTTTCTGTATGTCTTCACAAGGTTGGCACACACTGTTGGTGGTATATTGGCCCATTCCTCCATGCAGATCTCTTCTAGAGCAGTGATGTTTTGGGTCTGTCACTGGGCAACATGGACACTCAACTGCCTCCAAAGGTTTTCTATGGGGTTGAGATCTGGAAACTGGGTAGGCCACTCCAGAACCTTCTTGTGCTTCTTACGAGGCCACTCCTTTGTTGCTTTGGTGGTGTGCTTGGGATAATTATCATGCTGTAAGATCCAGCCACGTTTCATCTTCAATGCCCTTGCTAATGAAAGGAGGTTTGCACTCAAAATTTCATGATACATGGCCCCATTCATTCTTTGATGTACACTGATCAGTCTTCCAGGTCTCTTTGCAGAGAAACATCCCCAAAGCATGATGTTGCCACCCCCATGCGTCACAGTAGGTATGGTGTTCTTTGGATGCAACTCCGCATTCTGTCTCCTCCAAACACGACGAGTTGTGTTTCTACCAATTAGTTCTACTTTGGTTTCATCAGACCATATGACATTTTCCCAATATTCTTCTGGATAATCCAAATGCTCTCTAGCAAATTTCAGACGAACCCGGACATGTACTGGCTTAAGCAGGGGAACACGTCTGGTACTGCAGGATCTGAGTCCCTGGCAGCGTAGTGTGTTACTAATGGTAGCCTTTGTTACGGTGGTCCCAGCTCTATGCAGGTCATTCACTAAGTCCCCCTGTGTGGTTCTGGGATTTTTGCTCACCGTTCGTGTGATAATTTTGACCCCACAAGGTATGAACTTGCGTGGAGCCCCAGATCGAGGGACATTATCAGTGGCCTTGTATGTCTTCCATTTTTTATTATTGCTCCCACAGTTGATTTCATCACACCAAGCTGCATGCCTATTGCAGATTCAGTCTTCCCAGCCTGGTGCAGGGCTACAATTTTGTTTCTGGTGTCCTTCGACAGCTCTTTGGTCTTCACCATAGTGGAGTTTGGAGTGTGACTGTTTGAGTTTGTGGACAGGTGTCTTTTATACTGATAACAAGTTCAAACAGGTGCCATTACTACAGGTAATGAGTGGAGGACAGAGGAGTCTCTTACATAAGACGTTACAGGTGTATGAGAGCAAGAAATCTTGCATGTTTTTAGATGACAACTTATTTTCTACCATAATTTGCAAAAAAAATCTTGCCAAATCAGACAAGGTGATTTTTTTTAGATTTGTTTTCTCATTTTGTCTCTCATATCTGTGGTCTACCTGACATCAATTACAGGCTTCTCTCATCTTTTTAAGTGGGAGAACTTGCACAATTGGTGGCTGACTAAATACTTTTTTTCCCCACTGTATGTGTAGAGAAACTCCAATGCATTTTGATCAAGAAAACCATCCGATACCCAGTGGGTATCTTATAAAGACCCCATTGTAGTTAGGCATTGTACCACCCAGTTTTTGTAACGGCGTCTCACACCTTTAATGTTCAGGATATGCGTTTATCTTGAATAATGTGTGGATGGAATTTGACGTTTAGTATCTGAGACCTTGAGACTTTAGATCTTTGGTATAAAGTCAAAGATAAATTAGGCAAAGGGAGCTTTACACGCAGCGATATCGCTAGCGATATCGCTGGTGAAAGCACCCGCCCCCGTCATTTGTGCGTCACGGGCAAATCGCTGCCCGTGGCGCACAATATCGTTAGGAGCCGTCACACGGACTTACCTGCCTAGCGACGTCGCTGTGGCCAGCGAACCACCTCCTTTCTAAGGGGGCGGTTCATGCGGCGTCACAGCGGCGTCACTAAGCGGCCGCCCAATAGAAGCGGAGGGGCGGAGATCAGTGGCCGTAACATCCCGCCCACCTCCTTCCTTCCTCATTGCCAGCGGCCGCAGGTAAGCTGTAGTTCGTCGTTCCCGAGGTGTCACACATAGCGAAGTGTGCTACCTCGGGAACGACGAACAACCTGCGTCCTCAACAATCAACGATTTTTTTAAAATGAACGACGTGTCAACGATGGATGATTTGATGAGTATTTTCCATTGGTAACGGTCGCTCATTGGTGTCACACACAACGACGTCGCTAACGATGCTGGATGTGCGTCACGGAATCCGTGACCCCGGCGATATATCGTTAGATACGACGTTGCGTGTAACGGGGCCTTTAGACTAAAAAATGGTCAATTATCTATCAATGTCTTCCATGAGAAGGAAAAGATGTAGAACCAGCCTTAAGGGTTAAAATTAAATGGTATTATGGTTGCATAAGTCTGGTAGACCTACTGTAGGTCCGAAGAAAATTGTGTACTACCAGACTATAATGCCGGCGTCACACGGTACGATATATTGGGCGATATGTCGTCGGGGTCACGTCTTTAGTGACGCACATCCGGCATCGTTTGACATATCGTACTGTGTGACAGCTCCGAACGACTGTGAGCGAACAAAAATACTCACCTTATCGTTGCTCGTTGACACGTCGTTCATTTTCAAAATGTCGGTCCTCCTTCTGTGCTCCGATTGTTCATCGTTCCCGGGGCAGCACACGTCGCTCCGTGTGACATCCCGGGAACGATGAACTGCAGCTTACCTGCGTCCTGCCGGCAATGAGGAAGAAAGGAGATGGGCGGGATGTTGCGTCCCGCTCATCTCCGCCCCTCCGCTTCTATTGGCCGTCCACTGTGTGACGTCGCTGTGACGCCAAACATCCCTCCCCCTTCAGGAAGAGGATGTTCGCCACCCACAGGGACGTCGTCCGGGAGGCAAGTGCGTGTGACGGAGGGTTAACGACTTTGCGCCCCACGGGCAACTAATTGTCCGTGACGCACAAACGACGGGGGGCGGGTACGATCGCACGATACATCGTACCGTGTGACGCCAGCCTAAGTCTTTTGCCGCACTTGATTATTTTCATTTTTTTCCATTTTTGTGTTCTAATCTAAAATACAATATGCTGCTGATTGCAATATATGAAAGACATAAAAAAAGCCTCCTAAATATATGCATGTACCAAAACTCTGGTGCCTTTTCCTAGTTCATGCTGCATTTCTTCAGATCGGTGATTCCCGCAGAGAATTAAATTGCCGCACTCATTACAGAGTAGGACAGGAATTATGCTGTCTCTGAAGTAAAATAATGCACATGTGAGGCGGCCATAGGAAGAACTGCAGCAGCGGCACATTGTTATGCGGATTAGGATGTTCAGCAACTATTAAAATCATTACCTATAGACACTTTTTTAAGCCCTAAAGTGAAATACAAAAAAAACTGCAGCGCTCTTATGTGTTTGCGTTCTTTATGAGGACCAAGTACGGTACGTGATGTGGTTACTGAGGATCTGTTTACCCCTATTAAAATTACCTAAAGCATCTACCGGAGTCTATAAGGAAGAAATCCAAGCATTAGCATGAAGCGGCTACAAAATACAAGTCCCAATAAAATGATAGCATCATGTATTAAAGAGGTTGTCCACTACTTTTACATTGATTGCCTATCCTTAGGATGTGTCGTCAATTTCTGATCAGCCGGGGTCCGACACTCCGCACCCCCGACGATCAGTTATTCTTGGTCTTGACAGCAGGCAGCCGGAAATGCTTGGTTTTGGAGCTGCCCCATCATACTGTGTAGTGAAATAAATAATTAAATAATTAAAAAAAACGGCGTGCGGTCCCCCCCAATTTTAAAATCAGCCAGATAAAACCATACGGCTGAAGGCTGGCATTCTCAGGATGGGGAGCTCCACGTTATGGGGAGCCCCCCAGCCTAACAATATCAGCCAACAGCCGCCCAGAATTGCCGCATACATTAGATGCGACAGTTCTGGAACTGTACCCGGCTCTTCCCGATTTGCCCTGGTGCGTTGGCAAATTGGGGTAATAAGGAGTTATTGGCAGCCCATAGCTGCCAATAAGTCCTAGATTAATCATGTCAGGCGTCTATGAGAAACCTTCCATGATTAATCTGTAAATTACAGTAAATAAACACACACACCCGAAAAATCATTTATTAGAAATAAAAACACAAACATATACCCTGGTTAACCACTTTAATCAGCCCAAAAAGCCCTCCATGTCCGGCGGAATCCAGGATGCTCCAGCGTCGCTTCCAGCGCTGCTGCATGGAGGTGACCGGAGCTGCAGAATACACCGCCGCTCCGGTCACCTCCACACAGCAACTGAAGACAGCCGCGCGATCAGCTGAGCTATCACTGAGGTTACCCGCTGTCACTGGATCCAGCGGTGGCCGCGGGTAACCTCAGTGACAGCTCAGCTGATCCGCGCTACTCACCTCAGTTGCTGCGTGGAGGTGAGAGGAGTGGCGGTGAGTATCGCGATCAGCTGAGCTGTCACTGAGGTTACCCGCGGCCATCCAGTGACAGCGGATAACCTCACTGACAGCTCAGCTGATCGCACGGCTGTCTTCAGTTGCTGTGTGAAGCTGACCGGAGCAGCGGCTGTGTATTCTGCAGCTCCGGTCACCTCCATGCAGCAGCGCTGGAAGCGACACTGGACCATCCTGGATTACGCCGGACATGGAGGGCCTTTTTGGGCTGATTAAAGTGGTTAACCAGGGTATATGTTTGTGTTTTTATTTCTAATAAATGATTTTTCGGGTGTGTGTGTTTAATTACTGTAATTTACAGATTAATCATGGAGGGTGTCTCGGGGAGACGCCTGACATGATTAATCTAGGACTTATTGGCAGCTATGGGCTGCCAATAACTCCTTATTACCCCGATTTGCCAACGCACCAGGGTAAATCGGGAAGAGCCGGGTACTGTCCCAGAACTGTCGCATCTAATGTATGCGGCAATTCTGGGCGGCTGTTGGCTGATATTGTTAGGCTGGGGGGCTCCCCATAACGTGGAGCTCCCCATCCTGAGAATACTAGCCTTCAGCCGTATGGCTTTATCTGGCTGGTTTTAAAATTGGGGGGGACCGCACGCCGTTTTTTTTAATTATTTAATTATTTATTTCACTGCACAGTATAGACACGCCCACCGGCTGCTGTGATTGGGTGCAGTGTGACACCTGTCACTCAGCGTGGGGGCGTGTCTCACTGTAACCAATCATAGGCGCCGGTGGGCGGGGAAAGCAGGGAATACGAGATTGTTTAATGGGCGGCCGGCTTTTTCAAAATAGTAAAAGCCGCCGGAGCAGTGTGAATGCCGTGCAGCGCCGGGGATCGGGGATCGGTGAGTATATGAGAGAGGGCTGCTCAATTCAGTTACTCAGGAGATTAGTGGTCACCGGTGAGTCCTTCACAGGTGACCGCTAATCAGGGCGCGACACAGACAGAGCCGCAGCATGACCGTGAAGTCGGGGGAAGTTCACCCGAGTTCATTCTGACAGTGCGGCTCTGTCTGTGTCTGCTGTCAGCGGCCATGTAGCAGAGCTGAATGGCAGATGACATAGTAAAAACGCATCCCTACACATTACACACGCTTGTCAAGTCAATAAATAAAAAAAAAAAGGTGCCCAATGCATACGTCACAGAACACATGATCTAAAGGATCGCACATAAAATTGATCAATTTAACATAGACTACTAACGCACGTGTGACAGCAAATGAACGACCTACGTGTGATCTCATAAGATCCCGTATGCAACCTGGGCGTGTCACATCGCAAATGCGATTGTACAACTAATTGCAACGTGTAAAGCAGGCTTTAGGCTGGAGTCACACTTGCGAGGGACTCGCATCACATCATTTGGCATGGCCAGCTGCATGTATTTCTATGCAGCCGAGACACTTGTGTCTGGAGAGCATCAGGCCGTGCTGGGTGATGCAATGTGAGACTCGCACGAGTGTGACTCCTGTCTTATTTTGATATACAGCCAAGATAAAGCCCGACAGCTGGGGGCTGCAGCCGTCAGCTCTATCTGCGCTGGCATCAGAATATGGAGGACCCTGCGCTGATGGTTTTATTTATTCATTTATTTTTATACCACCATACTGACCCGCAGACGCTTGTACTGCTTGCCCCGCCCACAGGCTGTCCTGCCGCCTATGATTGGTTGCAGTCAGCTGACACGCTGCCACTCAGGGTGGGGATGCGTCTAACTGCAACCAATTACACGCGCCGGTGGGCGGGGAAAGCAGTGAATATTCAATGAGGGTTAATTGTCGGCTCTGGAAGGGAAAGCGTGACCTGGAAGCAGCTTGCCACCATGACAGATCTTCGGTGAGTACGCTGTGCACGCTCCTACCCTGCCTATCCCTTCTGCCAACATTTTTAATTTCCGGATTCTGGTTCCCATAGACTTATATGGGTACCGGATTCCGGACAGGATCCAGATTTTATTTTTTAACTTAGCAGGGACCCTCTGGTCCCGATTATCTGCGAGTCCGCCCAGCTCTAATCAAAATGTTTGTTTTTGTCTATTTTTTGTCTTTCTCTCCACTTCTTTTCACTAGACAAGGTCCCTCGCTCTCTCTTGGCTTCCTCTTCAGGCAGGGGGGCATTATGATTGGTTTTTTTTAGAATAGTGACGCTTTTAACCATTTACCGTCACTAATTTGTGCAAATTTTACTGTGAATTTCGCTGCAGAAATGTTGCAGATTTTCCACAGATTTCATTAATGATATTGCAAAAGGTGAATTCCATTATGGATATCCACAGCCAAAATGATCAGTTGTGGATGTGAACTCTGCAGTGCCAGACAACTTACAATGTGGATTTTCTCCGCACTGCCTTGATGGAATTTGATGAAGCGCTGGTGGTATAACACACTGCAGATTTTTCACGTGAAGAATCTGCACAATACCTGCGCACCATGTGAACAAGCCATTGTAGAGTAGGCTATAATATAAAGTTTTGTGGCAAAAGCTTTAGTATAACTTGGAATTTGATGGTCGAAGTACCTGCTCACTTCTAACTACTCCATGATTGACGCCCAGTCTGGCAGTGAGCGCATTTTGTCGAGGATTTACACATACACCTGTACACCAGTAATATACATAACTTGCTCTCATTCCATTGGTTACTGTCCTCTCATTTAAAGGGAACTTGTCACCAGATTTGGGGACTATAAGCTGTGGCCATCACCAGTGAGCCCTTATATACAGCATTCTAATATGCTGTATATAAGAGCCCAGGTCGCTCTGTATAACATAAAAATCACTTTTCTAATACTCACCTAGGGGGCAGTCCCGTCCGATGAGTATCACTGCTCTCTGGTCTGGCGCCTCCTCTCTGCTGCGATCTCCGACCTCCTTCTATCCTGCCTAGCATGGGTGACGTGATCTACATCTTCCACACCGGCCATAATTGCAATCCTGTGCAGGTGCACTTTCATCTGTCCCGCTCAGGGCATAGCACACTCAGTGCGCATGTGCGGGTGGTGTTTAACCTTTCCTTGCGCCTGTGCATTACAGTACTTTGATCTGCCCTCAGCAGGGCCGAGAGAACTGCGCCTCTGCTGGATTGAAATGCCAGACGGTGTGGAAGAGGTAGATCGCATCATCCATACTGGGTAGGATAGAAGGAGGATGACGACTGCCGCAGAGAGAAGGCACTAGACCCGAGAACAGCGACACCCATCGGACCAGACCGCCCCCTAGGTGAGTATAATAAAGGTATTTTTTATGTTATACAGCACAGCCAGGGATCTTATATACAGCATTCTGGAACGCTGGATATAAGGGCTGACTGGTGGTGGCCGTAGTTTATAGTCCCCAAATCTGGCGACAGGTTCCCTTTAAGTCAATGGAAACTCTTAACCATCTTCTTGCTTTGTATTTTTATTTCTATTGGGTTTTCTTCACTACTCAGACAATCACATCCTAAATACTGTACTCCCCTGGTAAAGAAAAAAAAAACAAAAAAAACGTCCCCTCCCGCACCAGTGTCACTCTTGCGAGCGATATCAGCGTTGGGTCTCCTGGGGCATATGTGTGACAATATTATGCCACATGAGCGCTGCAGTCAATTATCGGCAGTGAAAGGAATCAAAAGCTCACACTTCCCAAAGATGACCGAATTTCATCTGAGGGAAGTGTGAGTGGAGCAGCCCATTAGCATGCGCTGGGGGACCCAGTGCCGACCTCACTGGAGCGGTGACGGTGCAGGTGGTATATATATTTTTTTATTTTTTTATTTCACACTGGGAATTGGATGGGAACATTATGCTGTAATGGTTGATTTATTAATAGATTTCAAGGATGGCTTGGATGCCGTTCTTGAAAGATATAATATTACAGACTAAGGCGGGCTTTGCACGTTGCGACATCGGTAACAATGTGTTACCGATGCTGCAGCGATAGTCCCGCCCCCGTCGCACGTGTGATATCTAGTGAAAGCTGCCGTAGCGATTATTATTGCTACGGCAGCTTCACATGCACATACCTGCCGTGTGACGTCCCTCTGGCCGGCGACCCGCCTCCTTCCTTAGGGGGGCGGGTTGTGCGGCGTCACAGCGACGTCACACGGCAGGCGGCCAATTGAAGCGGAGGGGCGGAGATGAGCAGGATGTAAACATCCTGCCCACCTCCGTCCTTCTCATTGCAGCCGGCGGCAGGTAAGGTGATGTTCCTCGCTCCTGCGGCTTCACACACAGCGATGTATGCTGCCGCAGGAACGAGGAACTACATCGTACCTGTCGCACCATCGGCATTACGGAAATGTCGGAGGCTGCAGCGATGATACAATAACGACGCTTTTGCGCTCGTTGATCGTATCAAAAAGGTTTTACACGTTGCGATATCGACTGCGACGCCGGATGTGCATCACTTTCGATTTGACCCCATCGACATCGCACGTGCAATGTCGCAACGTGCAAAGCCGCCCTAAGGGCACTAAATTCTGTGATTGGACCTTGATCCGGGGAACTAGTCTGATTGCCATTTGTGGAGTCTGGAAAGAATGTTGCCCCTAATATGGGGCAATTAACATCAGCTCATGGGGTTTTTTTTATTCCTCTGGATCAACATGTTAGGTTATTGGTTGATTCGATGGACTTGTGTCTACCTTGAACCTTAAAAATTATGAAACTGTGATTATAGTAGTTAAGAAAGGGTTTTTCAAGTAGTGGACAATATCTTTTTGTTGTACTACGAAAGTATTGTTTTAAGGTCTCGCTCACAGAAGTGTAAAACTCGGACAAGTGCTATCCGATGTTTTATCAGATAGCACTCACTCCAATGTTATATTATTGGGCAGTGCCGATCAGCATTTTTTTTCTCATTCCAATTCCGCATGAGAAAAAAAGCACAGCATGTTGCGAGTGGCAGCGCAAACTGGATGGCGCGCACCGATTCAAGTATAAGGCGGGCTTTGCACGTTGCGACATCGCAAGCCGATGCTGCGATATCGCACGCGATAGTCTCCGCCCCCGTCGCAGCTGCGATATCCTTGTGATAGCTGCCGTAGCGAACATTATCGCTACGGCAGCTTCACATGGACTCACCCGCCCTGCGACGTCGCTCTGGCCAGCGATCCGCCTCCTTATTAGGGGGGCGGGTCGTGCGGCGTCACTGCGACGTCACACGGCAGGCGGCCAATAGGAGCGGAGGGGCGGAGATGAGCGGGATGTTTACATCCCGCCCACCTCCTTCCTTCCGCATATCCTACGGAAGCCGCAGTGACGCCGGTAGGAGATGTTCCTCGCTCCTGCGACTTCACACACAGCGATGTGTGCTGCCGCAGGAGCGAGGAACAACATTGGACCGTCGCGTCAGCATAATTATGGATTACGCCGACGCTACACCGATGATACGATTACGATGCTTTTGCGCTCGTTAATCGTATCATCTAGGCTTTACACACTACGATGTCGCATGCGATGCCGGATGTGCGTCACTTTCAATTTGACCCCACCGACATCGCACCTGCGATGTTGTTGTATGCAAAGTGCCCCTAAGGGTGCATCAAATTCATCGGACTGCACTCAGATGACATCTGAGTGAAGTCTGATTTCCGTTGACTCATAGAATGGAGAATATGGAGAAATTCTGCTCTCCATCTTCTCTTCAGCTGCAATACGATTCTCTCATGCTACAGAATCGGTTCACACTGAGCTGACACTCTGATCAATCTCTGATCAGAGTGACATTAGCAAAATTGACCTGATTCTCTCATAGGAGAAACTATGGTCTTCTGACCCCTTCCTAATAGAATATATGAAGAAGATACAAACACTGCCAAAAAAACAAACTCTTATTTTTCCATAGCAGCATTGAGGCACTAAAGTGGCGCGTGCCTACAAATGAGTTTGGTGCCTTCTACTACAGCAAGACTGGCAGAGGTAGACCCTTTGTCTTTTAGAATTTTTTTTTTTCTAAAACTGCAATTCCCCATCCTTTCTTGTAGGATATATAAAAACATGCCTAGTGTTAGAATAATGCAAAAAAATAATACTAATAAAAAAATGTGGAGGTGGAAGAATAGAAGACAATCAAACAGGTTAATTAAGGAGGACACAATGTCTATGTAATTGGATTTACTTCAGCTGGTTATAACTTCCCACCTGATTCGTGAGATTCATTAGAATATGCGTCATTCTCTGTCAATGAGACATTCGACATAACAAAATAACATTGTTTTTCACTATAACACTCCAAGCACAAAGGATGCTGCTTATGTCCCATCTGGATTCTGACAGCTTGGACGGATGACTAGCGCAGGTTTAGCTGCGAGACGATCTCTTGGATCGAAGTGACTTAGTTGGAGAATACATTTTCCATTGGTGAGGGCCACCAGGGCATGGCCGGTGAGGCCACAAAAGGGAAAAAATGGAAACATGGTTTACAGTAAAGTGTCACTAATTCAATGATGGAAGGTCAGACTTGGCAAGAAACATTGATCATCGGAACAGAACCGCGTCTCTGAAATGAAATAACGGGCTTACATTGCCTCTTGGCTTCACGCTTTAGGGTGCCTTTTTTTTTTTAACTAAACCTATGCTTCATGCTGATGTAATTGCTATTGACGTCAAAATAGGTCATATGCAATGAGTATTCTGAGAGCTTCTTTGATCTTACTTGACGTTCAGAGGTGCAACAACTATTCCACAGTTAATTGTGTGTTGTAATATATATATATATATATATATTTTATATATATATATATATACATAAAATATATATGTTATATATACAGTATATCATAAAAGTGAGTACGCCCCTCACATTTTTGAAAATATTTTATTATACCTTTTCATGAGACAATACTGAAGATATGACACTTTGGTACAATATAAAGTAGTCAGTGTGCAGCTTGTATAACAGTGTAAATTTGGTGCGCTCTAAATAAGTCAACACGCAGCCATTAATGTCAAAATCGCCAGCAACAAAAGTGAGTACACCCCTAAATGAAAGTGGTTAAATTTTCCCAAAGTATCAATATTTTGTGTGGCTACTATTATTTTCAAGCGCTGCCTTATTTCTCTTGGGCATGTAGGTCACTAGAGCTTCACAGGAGCCGCTGGATCCTTTTCGATCCTCCATAATGACATCATGTAGTTGGTGCATGTTAGAGACCTTGCGTTCCTCCACTTTGTGTTTGTGAAGGCCCCACAGATGCTCAATAGGGTTTAGCTCTGGAGACATGCTTGACCAGTCCAGCACCATTACCCTCAGCTTCTTTAGAGAGGTATTGGTCATCTTGGAGGTGTTTTTTGGGTTGTTATCATGTTGGAATATTGTCCAGTTTCCGAAGGGAGTGGATTATGCTCTGCTTCAGTATGTCACAGTACATGTTTGCATTTATGGTTCACTCAATGAACTATAGCACCCCACAGCCGGCAGCACTCATGCTACTCCAAGCCTTGACACTCCCACCAGCATGTTTGACTGTAGGCAACACACGCTTGTCTTTTTGTTCCTTGCCCGGTTGCTGCTACACATGCTTGACACTATCTGAACCCAATAAGTTTGTCTTGGTCTCATCAGACCACAGGACATAGTTCCAGTAATCCATGTCCTTGGTCTGCTTGTCTTTCTTGTCCATCATCTTTAGAAAGGCTTCCTTATGGGACAACAGCCATGCAAACCAATTTGATGCAGTGTGTGGAATACGGGCTGAGCACTGACAGGCTGACCCTCCCCCTTTTCCTCTACAACCACCACCACCACCACTTTAACCTCTGCAGCAATGCTGGCCGCACTCATACATCTATTTTGAAATTACAAACTCTGGATATGACACTGAGCACATGCACTCTCCTTCTTTGGTCGACCATGGCGAGTCATGTTCTGAGGGCAACCTGTCTTGTTAAACCGCTGTATGGTCTTGGCCACCGGGCTGCAGCTCAGTGTCAGTGTGGTGGCAATCTTCTTATAGCCTCGGCCATCTTTATGTAGAGCAACAATTATTTTTTTCAGATCCTTAGAAAATTATTTGCCATGAGGTGCCATGTTGAACTTCCAGTGGCCTGTATGAGAGAGTGTGTGAGCGATAAAAGTGTGCTCACTTTTGTAATATGCTGTATATTTGCAAGCCAATAGGGGAGCTGCAGGTAGGTGAAGAAGTGAAAACTCTATTAAAAAAAATGTGGTACTGAAGGAAGGCATGAACACTGGGCTGTACAGGCTCTGCGCTCCTTTGACAAAGAGCCCCTTTATGTGTGTATAACTTCGGGAAGGGTGTACGATGTCGCGGGCGGGGAGGGCGCTGCGCTCACCCACTGCTCGGGTCCGGCACTACTGCTGCTTGCTTGCTTGCTGCTCGGTGGCTCGAGCGGTGGGCCGGATCCCGGGGACCTGAGCGGCGCTCCTCGCCCGTGAGTGAAAGGGGTGGTTTGGTTTGGGGATATTGTCCGTGACGCCACCCACGGTTTGTGGTGAGGTTGGGACACCACCGCTGCTCTGGACGGGGATCCCGGGAGCGATGACAGGGAGCAGCTGAGATGTTTTCTCCCCTCCTTGGGTAGGGGGATTTGGTGGTCCCGGGGCCCGGTGATAGCGACTGGGAGATGGATTGCGGGGCTTGGCTAGATGCAGGGTCGCGGGGGCAGCGCAGTGCCAGACGGCACGGTAGTACTCACTCAGCCAGTAACGTACACGGAGTCTCTGGTAAAACAAATGGCTGGATGGACGAGTCCCACAGACGGCTGCGGTGGTGACTCCCGGTAGGTTGGCGGTGACTATCTCTCCCTGCACCTTCAGTGTGTTTTCGGCTCCGATGGCTTCCCACCGGTAGCCCGCTCCCCAGCGGTGTGTTTGCCAGAGGAGCCTCTGTTTGCCCGCAGGCTCTGGCCCTGGGAACTCTAGCTGTGGCGGTAGCTGTATTTCCCTTCACGGTTGAGCGGTTGCCTTCAGTCGGGTCTTTACTGCTGGGAAACCCCGGAGGTTCCCGTCGCTGACGGATTTGACCGGTTTAACGGCGACTCCAAGCCTGGTCGGGGTCCGTAGGCTCTGCCGAATAGTGCTGGCTTGTCTTCGCTCCCCGGTTCGGTACCGGCGGGCCACCGCCCGACCCCGGTCCTTACGGTTGTGCGTCAATTGGCCTCGCCTGCAGACGGTCATCACCGTCTGACAACCTTGCTGTGTGTGCCCGGGCCACGTACCCGGACACGGTCAGTCTGCTCCTTTACCACTTTGCTCCTCTCACTTTCCCTCACAGAACTACTCTGAACTTCCTTTTCCTGCCTCCAGGACTGTGAACTCCTCAGTGGGTGGGGCCAACCGCCTGGCTCCACCCCACCTGGTGTGGACATCAGCCCCTGGAGGGAGGCAACAAGGATTTGTGTCTGACTCAGGTGTTCCTAACCGGGGTGTGGGGTGTGTTGTTGCAGTACCTGTGACGTCCTGGCTTGTCCAGGGCACCACATACGACACTTACTGGTTTCTTCAGTCAGGTGTCCCCATCATAGACGAAGTAGTAAAACACAATACACCAAAGTTCTCTTGGCAAACCAAACTTGTACAGTTTCTTCTTTACACCTCTATGACAGACATGGTCTCAGTTTCTCACAGTTCTGCTGTTACTGTATTTTGGGGTACTCTCTCTTGACCTACCCCTGTTATCTTGGATCTCATCCTGAAACTCCTGGGTCTGTGTCTCCGTTCCACCACTCTTCTTCTCACCGTATTGCTGGGCCTACGTCTCCATTCCCCGATTCTTCTCACTGTATAGATGGGCCTGCGTCTTTGTTGCCCCACTCTTTTTCTCCCAATGTCCTCTTCTGGGCCCTGACAGCTGTCTAGTTGTATGACTTTCCTGAGCCCGCAGGGGTGAGTTGTAGGCTCCAGACGTCTTGAGGTTACCTCAGAGTTCCATGACTGGCTCTGACACTGTAGCCATGTCTTCTCTTACTTGAACCCTATCCAGAACTGGCACCCCAAGAGGGCAGCACCACTAGCCAACCCACTTGCTACCTGTCACTCCTCCTCTGCTAGACTCAGCCCTATCCTATCTAACATCTGTCTGACCACTAGATGGCACTGGCCGCTGTATGGTCCCGGCTCTGCTACTTTGGGGCCTACAGTTTGCTAGCAGCTGTACATATTATCATATATATTTTAATATTTAACTTAACACCTATAATATACTTAGTATAAAACACATTGTTATAGTCAGGAAAATGGTATAAACAGTATGGAGACGTGATGTCCAGACCTATAAAGAATTGGACTTGATATAAATGAGTATATATTAAGACCACAGTTTGGTAGGAAAGACTAAAGGCCGCTTTACACACTGCGATATCGGTCCCGATATCGCTAGTGTGGGTACCCGCCCCCATCTGTTGTGCGACACTGGCAAATTGCTGCCCGTGCCGCACAACATCGCCCAGACCCGTCACACATACTTACCTGCCCGGAGACGTCGCTGTGACCGGCGAACCGCCTCCTTTCTAAGGGGGTGGTCCGTGCGGCGTCACAGCGATGTGACTGAGCGGCCGCCCAATAGAAGCGGAGGGGCGGAGATGAGCGGGACATAACATCCCACCCACCTCCTCCCTTCCGCATAGCGGCCGGGACGCAGGTAAGGAGAGCTTCCTCGTTCCTGCGGTGTCACTCGGAGCGATGTGTGCTGCCGCAGGAACGAGGAACAACCTCGTTACTGCTGCAGTAACGATTTTTGAGAATGGACCCCCATGTCACCGATGAGCGATTTTGACCGTTTTTGCAACGATGCAAAATTGCTCATAGGTGTCACACGCAACGGCATCGCTAATGCGGCCGGATGTGCGTCACCAATTTCGTGACCCCAACGAGTTCGCAATAGCGATGTCGTAGCGTGTAAAGCCCCCTTTACATAGGGCAAATAGATGACAGCTATCATGCTGAATTGCAGGCAGTGATGGTAAAGGTGGTATTCTGTAACCCCTATGTTATGGAGGAGGAGAGCTGGCATGTCCGCTATCTGTGGGCACCACATTATGACTCCTTACACCTCATAGTCTTCACAGAGCGTAAAGGTCATTTTGTGCCATTCTCATCACATGAAATTATGGCACATAGATAATACAGCTGTATAAATCCTCAGGATGATGTTATCAATAGCATTATGGCTAGCATTTATGGTAAACTGAGGAAACTATTGGTGCAGAATAAAATAGCCTAAATGAACCGCAGCTGGATGTGTGGATATGCATGACACGGAGGGCTGAGCATACATTGTGCAAGGGTTGACATGATATTTTACGGTAAAGCCTTGAAAGAAAAAACTGAAACACATAATGTAAAGCAATAATTTTTATTATTGTAGAAAAAGGTTTTTTTTTTAAAAGGAAAAACATGAAAATAGAGAGGGTAGAGAGAATGCACAGTGACTAAATAACCCTGAATTGGTCACCTGTCAGTATCGAGGCAAATAAACAAGGGATATGCCAATAGTCAATACATAAGACACAATCGAAGATGTAAATAATGAAGAAATCACGTGGAGTAGGTCAGGTCCATATGATATAGACAATCTATTCCCAACAAATTAGTCTTAAAGACATGTATAAAGTGCTAAGTGCTTAGAAGGAATAAATAAATAATTAATAATTACGTACAAAATGACCCTGGACTAGTATTAGGCGGAGCGTCCCTGTGGTCCCTGGTATGTAATGTTTATATTGAACGTATTGTGATGTACCAATGCATAATATGATACCAGTTGGTGATGTATTAATGCATAATATAATACTATAGGTGCCGCATAATACTCCTTAGTGGTGCCTCTTCTATATGGTTCCTTTATATGTAATGCGCTCAGCATATATGCCATATAACATGCTGTATAATGCAAAATGGCCTATAATCGAACTTAGTCCTATATAGTATACAGTGCACTGTGCACTTTATATTTATCTATTACTATTTAAAACTTCAACCTTTCATCTGAAAAAATTCATGTTAACTTATGCCATATATGCCTTCTTTGATGAATTTACTATACTGAGCGCGTTATTATATTTTTCCATTCATTGACTATTATGTCTGTTTTAATGTTGGTTTACCATATAGTGTATCCTCCTGTGCATGGAGAGGATTATGTGGACTAGTCTAGGTTCTATTTTGTACGTAATTATTAATTTGGCTGCTTTCACACTATGTTTTTTTAGCATGCGTCATGAACGTTTTTTTGCTGCAAAAGCGGATCCTGTTTTTGCAGAGAAAAACGCATGCAAACGCATGTTATTTTGCAGGATCCTGTCACTTGAAGTTTATGGGCGGGCATTGGAGTCATGTGATCGGGAGTGAGGGGAACTGAACGTGAGACTGGGAGCCGGCATCTGACAGCTGCCGAGGCTCGTAACCAAGGTAAACATCGGGTAACTTGCTTGAATACCCGATATTTACCTTGGTTATGAGCATCTGCAGCTGCTAGGAGTCGGGCTCCCTGCAAGCGTAACCAAGGTAAACATCGGGTAACTTGCTTGGATACCCGATATTTACCTTGGTTGGTTACGAGTGTCTGCAGCTGCTAGGAGCCGGGCTCCCTGCACACGTAACCAAGGTAAACATCGGGTAACTTGCTTGGATACCCGATCTTTACCTTGGTTACGAGCGTCTGTAGCTGCTAGGAGCCAGGCTCCCTGCACACGTAACCAAGGTAAACATCGGGTAACATTTTTGGATACCCGATATTTACCTTGGTTACGAGCGTCTGCAGCTGCTAGGAGCCGGGCTCCCTGCACACGTAACCAAGGTAAACATCGGGTAACTTTTTTGGATACCCGATATTTACCTTGGTTACGAGCGTCTGCAGCTGCTAGGAGCCGGGCTCCCTGCACACGTAACCAAGGTAAACATCGGGTAACTTTCTTGGATACCCGATATTTACTTTGGTTACGAGCGTCTGCAGCTGCTAGGAGTCGGGCTCCCTGCACACGTAACCAAGGTAAACATCAGGTATCCAAGCAAGTTACCCGATGTTTACCTTGGTTACGAGCCTCCGCAGCTCTCAGGCGGGGGAGAGAGGGAGGGGGAGAGAGAGACTGATCACACCAGGCTGTTTTCTGGGCATGCTCAGTAAAGCAAGCAGGATCCTGCCTATCAGCATGCCAGCGTTCACATACGTTTGCGTGCAGTATAGTCCGGATCCAGCAATTTGCAGTATTTGGACGCAGCTCAAAAACGCTACAAATAGCGTTTTTGAAAAAAGTTAAAAAACTGCAAGTCGCTGGATCCCCACTATAACGCACGCAAACGCAGGTGAACGCATGTTGACGCGAGTCCATTGCAAATGCATTGAAATGAAAACGCATTTCCACTGGATCCGTTTTTGCGTTAAAAAAAACGTTCAGGACGCATGTTAAAAAAACGTAGTGTGAAAGCCGCCTTATTTAATTATTCCTTCTAAGCACTTGGCACTTTATGCATGTCTTTAAGACTAATTTGTTAGGAATAGATAGTCCTTATCATATGAACCTGACCTACTCCACGTGATTTCTTCATTATTTACATCTTCGATTGTGTCTTATGTATTGACTATTGGCATATCCCTTGTTTATTTGCCTCGATACTGACAGGTGACCAATTCAGGGTTATTTATTCACTGTGCATTCTCTCTACCCTCTCTATTTTCATGTTTTTCCTTTTAAAAAAACCTTTTTCTACAATAATAAAAATTATTGCTTTACATTATGTGTTTCAGGTTTTTTTTTTATAGGCTTTAATGTATATGTATACTGGAACTACTAATATGTTTACTCGTATATTATGAGATTTTACAGCATAGATCATATTTCTTGTCTAAATATAAAATAACTGACATAACACTGGCCATTTTTAACATGACAAGGGGTAGGTGTACCAACGAAACACCAAGCCTGGGACAAATTTGCACACAAGTTTTGCAGTAATAGCTTCTTGTTTAAACTGGAGAATTGTCAGCGCACATGTAGCACCCACAGGGCAAGGGGTTAAATACTTGTTGCCAGGCTCGATGATGTCGGGTCTGGGGATGTCACTGGTGACCCTTTCGCCCGGTTTCGTGGCCCCGAGGTGTACAATAAAAGAAGGGGGTTGGGGGTGATGCTGGTGAAGGATTGTTTCGTGACTCCACCTGCGGTACGTGGTCAGGGAAAAGCCGCCGCTGCTATCGCTGTCCTCCGGGGCTGATGGTAGTAGCAGCTAAGATGTTTCTGCTCCCCACAGGTGGAGCGGGCCCCGGGGAGGATGATGAGGGGAGTAGTAATGGCAGGCACCGAAGCCAGCAAGGACAGGCGGACACAGTCTCTGCGGATTCAAGGTCTCTTTACGCATAGTCTTGGTTTTACCCGGAAGATGCTGGTCACCGCCGTGATGGGCCCCAGCCGATCTCGAGCAATTCGAGGTCACTGCCGGTGTTTTCACTGTGAGTCCTTTCTGTTCATGGTCCCTCCAATCCTGGTCTATGTGGAATGTGGAATGGGCTGCAGGTGTTTCCTGCACTCTCTGCAGACCCTGTAATCCCGTGTAGCTGTGGAGAACCTGGGCTGAGCTGTCTGCTCCAAGCCACGGGTCCTATGGCACTCCCAGAAGTGTGAGTAAAAGAAGATTGGACCGAGGTCCCAGTGTGTGCCTCACCCCAAGCTGTGCCCAGGGCTAACTAACTATGTGTAGAGATGCTCCTTCCCTTTTCTCCAAGTGGCGCCTGCCCCCCAGGTGGTTGTCTTAGTGACCAGGAAAGTCCCACGCTTCGTGATGGCCACCCCCCCTATCTACCCCAAGCCATACCCCCAGTGGGAAGGCCCCTAACTGTTTGTGGTTTGTGAATGTGAGAATCACCAGCGATTAAACTCTCCTTACCTGGGATGAGTACTACATCTTAAGGGAGATGCAGTACCCTGTGGTGACTGAAGCCTCAGGGGCGCCACACACAAATAGATCAGCACAAACCGATTACAAGATTCCATGCAGCAAAAAAAAGAAACCAAGTGCAACACTCTTCCATGGATAATTTATCTATTGCTAGTTTATATCCACACATAAAAACTAGGACAAACCAGGTATAGAAAATCCTCTGTTGCGTTTCAATAGCAGCAAAGTGTTCTAAATTGTAGCGCTATTTTATCCACAGAAGAGGACTGGACTTTGCATCTTTTTTTGTCCACTACCTTAGTGTTACCAAAAACTTGACTGCTGTTTCACCCCTACATATATGCAATAAAAAGAATGATAATGTAAGCAGAGCTGAGGGCTGACATCTACTGAATCAATGTTATTTCTAGTTGTGGATTGACATTAACATTTATAGAACAACCAAAGTATTGAACAAGAAAAGGAGAAGAAATCCGGCTTCCAAGGATACATAAAAAATAGCACAATTTATTGAAAAATCTCTAAAATCTTTCACTCTATGTTAAAAGGCAAAGGTACAATAATCAGTAGTTGTTACATTCAAGCTCACACATACGCGTTTCGGACTGGGTGGCCTTATTCATTCTATCCATATACAATGAGGACATCCAGTCCGAAATGCTCAACATTGAATATGCAACACTCTCTGGGTTTTCTCAATGTCAAGTAGGAGCGCCACGCTTCGAAATCCCTGGTCCTGGCTTCTATCAGTGAGTTTATTAATGGTTGTCTGAGGAATGTTCCGCCACACTGAATGCACTTGGGCAAATCATCTCCATCCACTGCTGGCAGCTTCTTGTGCAATTTTTGACCAATAATATCCTAAATGTGCAAGGTGGTAAACAAGTCCAGAGATACTGTAGGACATGGTAGCACATTGAGAGCCACTCAGGCTGCACACAGTAACATGTGCATCATGTTGCCTGGCAGTCGTGTTGAAAAGATAGCTCTTGGGACACTTTGGAGAAATGGCCGTACCACTGGTTACAGAACTAAATGTATGTAATGTTGAGCTGTTAGTGTACCTGGAATGAAAACTAGAGGTCAAGTTACTGTACATTGCGCCACCCCACATCATAATACCAGGAGTAAGACTGGTGTGACATTCCTTTATGAAGGTCTTTTTTTGATGTTGCCCATGTGGTCTCCAGACCAATCTCTGGCTATCATTGAGTCCAGCTTTTGTCATGGATGTATCATTGAAAAGGATATATCTCCTTTGCATCTTCAAGTCTACACCTGGGAACCATGTGGGCCACGCCATGAAAAGGTCTTCACAAGAGAATGATACTCCCGTTCTACTCTCAAAATGATGGTGTAGGATGTCATAATGTACAGTATCCAGACTCCCTTCCGGTCTTCATTCCAGGTACACAAACACATCAGTGTTACATTAATTTTGTGCTGCCACCATTGATACGGACATTTCTCAAAATATCCAATGAGCAGTTTTTTAACAGAAACATCATCCGTCCGCCATGTTGCACTTGCTACTGTGAGCAGCCTGTGTGGCTTGAACAGGTATCCATGGCCTGCAGCCATACTAAATTAATTGAGAACTTTTTCTTCTTGGACTTGCAATTTCATTGTTGAGGAGCGTATATAATGCTCCCTGATATATGGTTTCATTTATATGCACACAATTTTTTAAAATTATTTTCATTATACATATTGTTGTATATTGGGGAATTAGAAGTTTGAGTAGTGGCAAAGTATTCGGCCCTTTACCTGAGCCAATATAATCTTTACATGTTATAGGCAGCTACCATGTCTCCCTGAAAATAAGACACTCTCTTATATTTTTTTTTTTGCCCCTGAAAAAGCACTAGAGCTTATTTTCGGGTAGGGCTTATTCTTGGGGAAGCACGGTTGGGGGACGTTTTTCCCCTCAAAAAATGCAGAACTTCCTTCTCAGTAGAGTCATACTTACGAGACCCCGGACGTCTGCATCACTCCCAGGTCCTTCTCCAATCTTCGGCGGGCGCTCCTAGCAGGTATGCTACACGCCGTCCTCCCCTGCTTCTGGCAGACACACACACACTGATGCATGCACACATTCATACACACACACATCAGATCGCGCACACACACACCACATCCAGTGATAACAATTGTTTACAGCCGGCACAGAATGCTAGGATGCAGCGCAGTGGAGCACGAGGACCTGCGGGTGGAACGCATCAATTCGTTCCACTGCCGTGTCCTCCTTGCATTCCACCCGCAGGTTCTCGCGCTCCACTGCACTGCGTCCCAGGTCCTTATGCCGGCCAGAAGCAATCAATATCACTGTATGTGGTGAGTGTGTGTGCGATCTGATGTGTGTGGGTGTGCAATTTTATTTGTGGGGATGTGTGATCCACTTCATGTCCTTCTGTACAGCTTCTGGTGAGTATGATCATGGGGTTTTCTTTCTTCTCTCTTTTGGGGGTGTCTGCTTTCTATAATTAAGTGTCCTGCAGTATTCTTTAACTTTTTTAGCTGCATGGACGCTTCATTATTGAACCGCAACTACGGCTTACTTTCGGTGTAGGGCTTATATTTAAGCCTTGCTCCAAAAAGGCCTAATATTCCTGGTAGTGCTCATTTTCGACGCAGGGCTTATTTTTGGGAAAACACAGTAACATGCCCATAACATTCTAACCACTCAGCCACTGTGCTACCCAATAGTATAGATGATCAATACTCATTATTGGCCTGAAATGCTCCTGCTAAAGTAGACTATACAGTCAATATGGTTTTATCTACAGAGATATTGGCATCGTTTTCTGCTTTTATTACATCAGTGCCAGCAGGACGTCCGGCCATACTAGATGTCACTTATGAATTAACCTCATAACAAGTTTAGTATTGATTTAGCCTCATATAACTTTGGCCTGACTAGAGAATCTTCCTTTCTGAAGTGAAAATGGGATAAATATAATATTGTTAGTGTTGTCATACTATAGTGTAATTGTCTGCATTGGCGGGTGATTGAAGAACAGAAGTGCAGCTGCAAAGTTTTATCAGAAAGTGTTTGCAACCATCAAGTGTTGTTGCACTGTCCCATAGAGTACTAAGCCCTATTCCACAACTGTTCTAAGCCAAGAACCACTCAACTAGGTAAAGAAAAATGACAGTATATCATTATTTTAAGACATGGTTGTCAGTTAATCTAGAAAATTGCTAAAACCTTGAAGGTATCCTCAATAATAATAATAATAATCTTTATTTCTATAGCGCCAACATATTCTGCAGCGCTTTCCAATTCAGGAGGATCATATACAAACAAGTAACAGTTATAGAAATACAATATTTAGAGGGGAAAAAAAAAAAGAAAAAACACAAACCTGCTCGTGAGAGCTTACAATCTACAATGAGATGGGGGGGAGAGGCAAGGTTCAAGTGCTTATTTACAATGACAATCCAGCCATCTCACGGAAATGGGGGCTAGATAGTGGTTTCCTCGACCAGTGGGCCCGAGCCTTGAGATGCCTTTGGGTGCCATGAAGTTTGATGTGGAGTTATGTTGTGAGAAGTTGTAGAGGGACTATGTGAATCGAATCTGATTAGGAAGTGTGATAGGCCGCCCTAAAAAGATGCGTCTTTAGGGTGCATCTGAAGCTGAGTAAGTTGTGATTTATCCTAACTTCTTGGGGTAG
Source organism: Anomaloglossus baeobatrachus (assembly GCF_048569485.1). Classification (NCBI taxonomy): domain Eukaryota; kingdom Metazoa; phylum Chordata; class Amphibia; order Anura; family Aromobatidae; genus Anomaloglossus; species Anomaloglossus baeobatrachus. The sequence goes on from NC_134364.1 coordinate 38,094,269, forward strand.
AGCGTTCCAGAGGGTTGGTGCAGCTCGGAAGAAGTCTTGGATCCGGGAGTGGGAGGTTCGAATTAGTGTGGATGTTAGTCGAAAGTCGCTTGCAGAGCGTAGAGAACGGGTGGGGTGATAGACAGAGAGGAGGGTGGAGATGTAGGGGGGTGCCGCACTGTGGAGAGCTTTGTGGGTGAGAACAAGCAATTTGAATTGGATCCTGTGATATATGGGCAGCCAGTGCAATGACTGGCACATAGCAGAGGCATCCGTGTAGCGGTTAGCCAGATAGGTGACCCTGGCTGCTGCATTAAGGATGGACTGTAGAGGAGAGAGTCTAGTTAGGGGGAGACCAATTAATAGAGAGTTACAGTAGTCAAGGCGAGAGTGGATCAGGGCCACGGTGAGGGTTTTTGTCGTTTCCATAGTGAGAAAGGGGCGGATTCTAGAGATGTTCTTGAGGTGCAAGCGGCAGGAGCGGGCAAGAAATTGTATGTGGGAGGTGAAGGAGAGATCAGTGTCAAGTATAAGGCCCAGATAGCGGGCCTGCGGCCTAGGACTTATCATGGTGCCACACACAGAGAGGGAGATGTCAGGTTGAGGAAGGTTGGAAGATGGAGGGAAAAGAAGAAGTTCAGTTTTGGAAAGGTTAAGTTTCAGATAGAGAGCAGACATGACATTGCAAACTGCAGTCAGGCAGTCACTTGTGTTCTTTAGTTCAGCGGGGGTGAGCTCAGGGGATGAGGTGTATAGCTGTGTGTCATCAGCATAAAGATGGTACTGAAAGCCAAATCTGCTGATGGTCTGTCCAATTGGGGCAGTGTAGAGGGAGAAAAGAAGAGGGCCAAGGACTGAACCTTGAGGGACCCCAACAGTGAGAGGGAGAGGAGAAGATGTGGAGCCAGCAAATGATACACTGAATGAACGGCCAGAAAGATAGGAAGAGAACCAGGAGAGCACAGTGTCCTTTAGGCCGATAGAATGGAGCATAGAGAGAAGGAGACTGTGGGCAACAGTGTCGAAGGCAGCAGAAAGGTCAAGAAGAATAAGCAGAGAGTGGTCACCGTTACGTTTTGCTGTCAATAGGTCATTGGTCACTTTGACAAGGGCAGTTTCTGTTGAGTGTAAAGGGCGGAAGCCAGAGTGTAAAGGATCTAGAAGAGAGTGAGAGGAGAGGTAGCTGGTGAGACGAGAATAGACCAGGCGCTCCAAGAGTTTGGAGATGAAGGAGAGATTGGAGACTGGTCTGTAGTTGCTTGTGCAGGACGGATCAAGAGAAGGGTTTTTTTAATAATGGAGTAATGATAGAGTGTTTGAGGGAGCAAGGGAAGATACCCGAAGAGAGAGAGAGAGTGAAGATTTTAGTTAGGTGAGTGGTGACAACCGGAGAGAGGGACTGGAGTAGAGGTGTGGGGAAGGGATCAGTAGGGCAAGTGGTAGGACGAGAGGAGGATAGGAGCCTGGAGACTTCCTCCTCTGTGACTGGGTCAAATGTGGAAAGTGAGCTGGATGGGATATGGGGATAGATGGGATTCACAGCGCTTGGTGGCTGGGAGCTGATCTCTTGGCGGATGTTTTCTATTTTCTCTGTGAAATACGAGGCCAGGTCATCAGCATGAAGGGCTGTGACAGGGGTCTGTACTTTGGGACTGAAGAGGGAGTGAAAGGTGTCAAAGAGCTTTTTTGGATTGTTGGCAAGTGAGGAAATAAGGGTGGTGAAGTAGGTCTGTTTGGCGAGGTGAAGGGAATAGTTGTAGGTCCTTAACATGAACTTGTAGTGGATGAAGTTTTCTAGTGTGCGGGATTTCCTCCATAGGCGTTCGGCACTCCTGGAGCATCGCTGAAGAAATCGAGTTTGGGATGTGAGCCAGGGCTGTTTTACTCTGTGTTTGGTCTTTCTGAGGCTGAGGGGCGCTACTTGGTCTAGTGTAGTCCTGAGTGTGTCATTGTAGGGCTTTACAGCCAGATCAGGACAGGAAAGTGAGGAGATAGGGGACAGTGATGCGTGTAAAGAGTCTGAAAGTGTCTGAGAATCGATGGCCTGTAGGTTTCTGAATGTGTGATTGGTGGGAGTGTGCTGGGATGGGCAAGGGTTTGTGAGTTTGAAGGAGAGGATGTTGTGGTCAGAGAGGGGAAGAGGTGAGTTGTCAAAGTCAGAGATTGAGCAGAGGCGGATAAAGACCAGGTCAAGGGTGTTACCATCTTCATGTGTCTCAGAGGATGAGAGTTGTGAGAGGCCAAGGGAGGTGGTGAGAGATAGAAGCTGGGATGCAGATGGGGAGGAGGGGCTGTTTATCGGGATGTTAAAGTCTCCTAGGATAAGGGTTGGTAACTCTGAGGACATGAAGTGCGTCAGCCAGGCTGAAAAGTGGTCAAGGAACTGGGTGGGTGAGCCTGGTGGACGGTATATGACAGCTACTCTGAGGGAGAGGGGATGGAAGAGTCTGATGGTGTGGACCTCAAAGGATGGGAATAAGAGTGATGGAGCTGGGGGGATGACCTGGAAAGTGCATTGTGGAGACAGGAGTAAACTGACTCCATCACCATGTCTGTTTCCAGGTCTTGGTGAATGGGAAAAGTGTAAACCACCGTGAGAGATGGCAGCAGGGGAAGTAGTGTCAGAATCCTGAATCCAGGTCCCAGTGAGGGCTAGCAGATTAAGAGAGTTATTGAGAAAGAGATTGTGGATGTAAGGAAGCTTGTTACATACGGACCGTGGATTCCAGAAAGCACAATTAAAAGAGGGAAGTGAGGGTGTACAACTAATGTTAATAAGGTTAGCAGGGTTTTTATAGGAGGTGGGGGAGGGGGTAAAGTTAGCATGGGGTGGCCCGGGATTGGGAGAGATATCACCTGAAAGAAGTAGGAGTAGAAGGAGAAAGATCAGATGATTTTTGGACTTGTGGCATGGCTTTTTGTGTAAAGCTGGGTTCACACATAGCGACAGCGACAACGACGTCGCTGTTACATCACCATTTTCTGTGACGCAACAGCGACCTTGTAAGTCGCTGTTATGATCACTGCTTAGCTGTCAAACACAGCAGAAGCAGCAGCGATCATAACGACACGTGTCACTGTGCTATGTGTGCACAGAGCAGGGAGCCGCGCACACTGCTTAGCGCTGGCTCCCTGCACTCCTAGCTACAGTACACATCGGGTTAACTACCCGATGTGTACTGCAGCTACATGAGCAGAGAGCAGGAGTCGGCACTGGCAGCGAGAGCGGACGCTGGTAACGAAGGTAAATATCGGGTAACCAGGGAAAGGTCTTCCCTTGGTTACCCGATGTTTACCGTGGTTACAGCTTACCGCAGCTGCCAGACGCCGGCTCCTGCTCCCTGCTCTCTTAATTTCGTCACTCTCTCGCTGTCACACACAGCGATGTGTGTGTCACAGCGGGAGAGCGATGACCAAAAAATGAAGCTGGACATTCAGCAACGACCGGCGACCTCACAGCAGGGGCCAGGTCGTTGCTGGATGTCACACACAGCGACAGCGACGGGACGTCGCTGCAACGTCACAGAAAATGGTGACATAGCAGCGACGTCGTTGTCGTCATCGCTGTGTGTGACACCACCCTAAGTCCCTGGAGCTTGATTGAATGAGATTATTAAGATAGGTGAAAAGAGCCTGTGAGCTGTGCATAGGAGAGGGGAGGAGAGAGGGGCTGATGTGGATGAGTGGTGATGGAGGGGTGACAGGGCGGTGAAAGTGGACAGTAAAAGCATATAGAATGATAGAGATAGAAATAATAGTCATGGTTAAAACAGACTGTCTCAAAGAGTAGTTTACCTGCTGCCTCCTGCCCTAACTGCCATTGAAATAACTGCCAGGCACTTTGCAATGATGGCACTTAGCAAGAGATGGCATGCATGCAACACCCCGCAACACTCCTCAAGTGCAGTTATGAAAGGCATCAATTGCTATGATGAAACTGGTTCTCATGAGGAACACCCCAGGAAGGGAACACCAAAAACTATCTTTGCAGCAGAGGATAAGTTCAGATCAGAGTTACCAGCCTCAGAAAACAAAAATTGACAGCACCTAGATAAGTTTTCATAAATGATGCACAGACATGAAGCATGACAGTAGCAGACACATCTCAACATCAACTGTCCAATGGATACTGCGAGAAGCAGGCTTTTAGTGTAAAATTACTGAAAACAATGCAACTACTGAGGCCCACAAACAAAGAAGACTTGGATTGGGTCAAACAGCACAAGTACTGGACATTAGATCAGTGAAAATCTATATTATGGTTTGATGATGTAAAATTTTAGATTTTGTGTACTAACTTCCTTATCTTTATGAGATGTTGAAATGGTGAGCCTATGGTTCCTACATGTGTGGTGCCCACTGTAAGGCATGAAGGGGGAGGTGTGATGGTGAATGGCTGGTGACACTATTAGTAATGTATTCCAAATTCATGGCATACTTCCCCAGCATTCTCAGCATTCTGCCATCTTATCTGGTTTTCACTTAGTGGGACCATTTTTTGTGTTGCATCAGGACAATTCCTCCAGACTATGTAAGGGCAATGTGACCAAGAGAGTGAAGTATGGAGAGCTGCGTCAGATAACATGGCCTCAACAATCACCCAACCTCAACACAACTGAAATGGGTTGTGATGAGTTGGACTGACGAGTGAAGGCAAAGCAGCCAACAAGACCTCTGCTCTTCTTGGAAGTCCTTCATGATTGCTGGAAGCTATTCCAGATGACAACCTCATGAAGCTGCTCGAAAGAATACCAAGAGAGTTAAAGCTGTCATCAGAGTAAAAGGGGGGTGTACTTAGATGAATATAAGGTTTAACATATATTCTGGTTAGTTTCATACTTGTTTACTTACTCTTTGTTCCCATTCATGTACCTCTTTTTGCTGACTTCAAGTCAGGAACTACAATGTGCACATACCAATAAGAACAAGGAATACCATTGCATGAACAGGTTTGTCCAAGCTTTTGACTGGTATGTGACTCGTTTTAAGGGAGTCTGATAGCAGAAATTTACTGTTAAAACTAAGCACAGACGACCGGGTGCACTCTTGGTTTTCGCTCTTCTCTTGTTGACATAAAGTTAGAGCTCTCAATCAAGAAAGTGGAGGGCAGTAGTAGATACAAAACAAGTAGGTGAGAACTGCGTGGCCATGCCATGCTGCACCAAACACCTGTGATTGGTTTGAACAATCATTTTGTGTGTCACATTGTGACTTCAGGTGTTGCGCCAGGTATGATAGGACTCCCAGCGAGCGGGAAACCACAGAGGCAACCAGGGTAGCAATACAACAGAAGGTCCTGGCACTATGGAGAGGGGAGCGGGGTCACCTCCAACTACTTGCCTGAGGCTGATCTTTGCACTCCCTAACATCCCTAGTTGGGTCCCCCCCCCCCCCCCCGTGCACCGTCACATGCCTAGACCCTCGTTGGCTCGTTGGCCCTGAACTCACCCTGACTAGTGATGGCCAGAAAGACACTAGTCTCGCCACTGCAATAAGACAACATGGAGGAAAAAAAGACAAACAGGTGGGGAAAACACAACAAATAACACTTCACAGCTTCTCCAGCAGGAACTTCTTATCTGCAATGGAAGCGACATCTCAGTTTCTTCAGATTTTGGCTCCTTCAAAGTGGACAGCATGGGTATGAGCTATAGCTGTCATAGGGATGAGTAAGGCACAGATCTTTATAGCAGAAGGGAATGGTCGCAGCTGAAGCTACAACTTCCTGTTAGATCACTGCAGAATAGAAATTAATCTTAACCCCTTTAGTATCGGGTGGAAATAAGTATGCTCCAATTCAGCGGGCACTAAAGCCGATCTGCAATCAACAATCTGATCACAGATCCCCCGAGATCACATCAGGCCATGACACACTCATCACATTGTGCTGACAGAGTCCCTTTAAATAAATAGATAACCATGAAATAGTTGTCCTGCTCGAGTATGCCAGAGCAAGGGCTGCTCTTACTTGAAAACACAAGGTAATAGGACGAAGGCTGCCTTCATAGGACTAATATAATTTATCATATAAAATTACTTTCTTTAAATACTTTTATAGGGTCTTATATATATTTTAACCTTAAGGCCACTTTACACACAGCGACATCGCTAGCGATGTCACTGGTGACAGCACCTGCCCCTGTCGGTTGTGCGTCACGGGCAAATCGCTGCTCGTGGTGCACAACATCGCTAGGACCCGTCACACATACTTACCTGCCTAGCGACATCGCTGTGGTCAGCGAACTGCCTTCTTTCAAAGGGGGAGGTTCGTTCGGCGTCACAGCAGCGTCACTAAGCGGCCGCCCAATAGAAGCGGAGGGGCGGAGGGGTGGAACATCCCGTCCACCTCCTTCCTTCCTCATTGCGGGCGGCCGCAGGTACGATGTTGTTCCTCGTTCCTGCGGTGTCACATATAGCGATGTGTGCTGCCGCAGGAACGACGAACAACATTGTACCTGCAGCAGCAACGATATTTGAGATTAGAATGACGTGTCAACGATCAATGATATGGTGATTATTTTTTATCGTTAACTGTCATTCCTGCGTTTCACACGCAACGACGTCGCTAGGATGTGTGTCACAAATTCCGTGACCCCAACGACATTTCGTTAGTGATGTCGTTGCGTGTAAAGTGGCCTTTACAAAATTGCTAGCAAATGTCCAATAAGTCAATGAAGCCTACATGCTTTAGCTAAACCAATAGGCCTCTATATAGACTCGTAAATGAATACTTTAAAACACTTTGCCTACTAACCAGTGCTCTAAAACACTACATGACTCATTCATATGGGTATATGCCTTCGTATTAAAATGATTAAACTTGTGCATTAACCCATTTTGAAGAGCGACATTGGACATGGATTGGCCAATTGATCAATTTTGACCTGCAAATATTGGTAAGTAGGGTGTCGGACATCTCTATAATGTCTCTATTATGTGGACTATAGGGCATATGTGGAAAATAAAGTAAACTAAGGTCCAACTCAAAACTAATGCACCTTACCTGCCTGGTTGTTGTACAGACTAGGGTTTCCAGCAGCGTAGTCCCTAAATGCCACTGTGCATACTGAAACAACTCTAACTGGATGTCTAAGGACAGGACTTGGCAGACAGGCTATAATTCGAAGCAGGGTCCACTTCAGAAATATCACCAACAGGAAATGCAAGTCCATGGAGTATTTGAGTATTTATATAGTCACACCCGCTAGGTGATAGGGCAGGCTGAATTATAAAATTGGAAACACTTGTTGGCCGAAAGTAAAACAAACAAAGTGTTCAGAACCAGGACAGTGACCAAACCTGATTGTGGCTCTGGAGAGGGAAAATGACCACGGCCCAGGAGACTACCAGATTAAATCTGAGGCATGCCAGTCTCATTTCAGTCTGGTCTGATGCAAGAGTGTGTTTTAGTTAGGAGATATTAGAAAAGCCTATATGCGAGAATTGATCAAAATAATTCATAGGACCCTGGTCTGTCGGTAATGTCATTACTCCATGGCAGGTGGATCAAAACACTGCAACCGGTAATGTCGATACTCCGTGGCAGGTGTATCAATACACAGCAACCGGTAATGTCGGTACTCCATCGCAGGTGGATCAAAACACTGCAACCATCCTACTACCTGCCTATATTTGTGGCACCTCTTCTTATTACTTATGCCATCACAGGGTCTACTAATCAGAAGAGTTGCCGGGGATGCCAGCAGGTAGTATGTAAGTTTGCAGTGCTCTGATCCACCTGCCATGGAGTATTGACGTTTCCTCTGGACCAGAGTCCTGAGAATTTATTTGGTCAACTGTAATATACACCACAATATTGTAGATGAGCTGTAGGGCATTATGTTTCATTTGGAGCCTATGTTACTTAGTGTAAAAATAACCCTCTGGTTGGCATGGTATATATTCTTCTTAGTGATAAGACGGTTGGGTAGTGCGATCAGAAAGTTATGTTCATGTCCATAAAACAAGTCTACGTACAGGCCTTCCAGATGAGCCTTCTGTGGCCCAAGCTCTGAACATCGACTTGCTCCAAAACGTCACAGAAAAGCCATCTTTGGGGCCGACCTTAGAACTAACCAATTTCCGCAAGAGTCTTTACTTACGGGTTTATTCACAACCTCTACCTATTAGACCATATTGATGACATTTCTTTTCTATGCAATGATTCAAATAAGTTTACAATTAAAATTTTACATGTACATTTTGTATAGGTGGGGGTGGACCATAATCCCAATCTTTTCCTTTGGTGGATATCAGGCCAACACTGCATATGTTCTTACAGAATTATGACAATACCCATTACCACAAGTGAGCCCTAGAGTATGTAGTGCTTAATTGGATCATAATTGAAGACCACGCACGTGCAATTCTTTATGTACAGTTGGCAACTACCTTGCTAGCCGCCAGAAGCCCATCTGTGTTTGGCATAAGCACCATAGACTTCTCTATTTAACCCACTGGTGACTGCATTGACCCCAAGATTAGCGTATAAGTACCTATATCTAGTAAACAACTACTCGCAGAAGATGAGACGGGCGAAGTCTTAATCTAAAGATCAGGAATAAAGTTTTTTGCATAATATATCCATATAGTACAATAGGCACAAATAATATGTTCAATTTTGGAGACATTTTGCTCAAAAGCTATTCATCGCCTATAAAACTTTCTCGTTAACCTGACAGATGCCACGCCTGACCTCATAGGAGCAAACGCCTAGAAATAGGCCAGCCAAAAAAAAAAATCTATTTTTTGTAAATTAAGCCAACATTTCCTAAAACAAATCCAATCCGTACGTATGAATTATAGATTAATGTCGGCAGTCATGACTGAAGTTAATAGCTGCCATGATTTATAAGGATTGCCACCCATAGTGTTTTACTTCTGTAGACCACAATCAATCTTTGCAATTTATTTCACAACCTAAAATATCACTAAAAAAAAGCCAAGCCATATATTGCAAACTAGAAAACATTCACACTGATATCAGCTGGAGAAAAAAAACTATAAATAACCGGAATTAATGGACCCGTGTATATTTTGCAGGAAACCCAGTGTTTCTGAGACAGCAGGCAAACAAGCAAGCGAGAGGGGTGCTGCTCTCCAAGAAAGAGCTGCAGCGTTCCATATTGCCACCTATAGATTGAATATTTAACCCTTTGATGACTCGGGCGGCAGACAGAACTTACCATGTCATAAACATTTAGTATCACCGGTTCGTTTGCCATCGTGATGCTGATCGGTTCTTTCCGGTTCTCCCAGGATTGCAAATTCCTTCTGGTCAATACTGCAATGGGTTACAGAAGAAAAAAGAACGTTCTCATTCTAGGTCCTCCAAACAAACAGCTCGGAGGTTCTTTTTGGCCAAAGTTATGCAGATATCGGATTTTGCTCTCATGCTGTAGCCCTTGGGTGTATCTGGACACGTCCGCCAAGTCAGGTGTGAACCCCAAGTTCTACGTTCTGCAATCCATTTCCGAAAAGAACATAGTTCAGTGCAAAAGAATACGGCGGATTTTGCTGCAATGGTGTATACCAATGACCTTTACGGTGCTTAAGGTTAGCTCGGCACTGGAAAACATGCTGCTTCTCACTGCATTCTCCAATAAACTCCGCATCGGTTGTGGAGAATACAGGGCTGGTTATCTCTTCCGTCTAGCTACCGATTGCAGGGAGGTTGTGTCTTGCATAAGGCAAGGATAGCGGTAAATCAGATAGGCTTCTCTAGGATTCGTATCCAATGCTTATCACTGCTCGTGGGAATACTGACAGATCGGAGAACCCACGGTGCTGATGCTGCTTCCTGGAAAATCAGGGAAAGAGACAACTCATGTCATAGGATGTAAAGAGCCGTCGGGGAAAGAGGGTGAAAAATCCATGCATCTTCAGAGCAGGAGATGGAGCGTAACCCTGGTGGATCTATAGTGCACACCGCGTAGTAGCCATAAAAAAAATATAGGGACAGGATGACTTCATCTACATAGAAGGAGGAGTCCTGGCCATCTGCCTAATAGATGTGAATGGAAGCTGCAGGGAGGCAAGTTACATCATACAGCATCCCCAGGCCTCCAGAGATGGAGGTGGTACCATCAATTGTGCATGTGAGCCATTCATGAGTTCCCTTTTTATTAACTTCCAGCCCATGGAATTCCCTAATGAGATTCCCACAGCTAGAAGGATTCTTGCTCGTCTGGGATAAGAGAGTAAGATTAACCGTTTCCCTGCCAGAGACCGTACAATTGCATCATGGTGTAACCTAATATATGAAAGGAACGAGATGTGGAGAGTGCGATGCAAAGTACTATCAAGTGTCATTCCCAAGATGAAATCTAATGATCTGGTTATAGCAGAGTCAGGGAGGCAGACGCTTGTAAAATATATAGTAGAATCCTAGTTTGTTCATGATGGGACCTTATGTCAGTGATTCCGGTACGTGTGACGTCCATTTTCATACATACCAGAGACACTGACATACAGAGACCCATTAAAATTAACGGGTCTGCACACGCATCAGTGTTTTCTCATGGATGTGTGTCCGTGTATTCCTTACAGAGACAATTCCGTTTTTCTCTGGCAGCACTGATGTCACATGGACCACACACTGATGTGACATCAGTGTGACACGTACCGGAGAAGACATGTGTCTGTGAAATTAAATGCTTTTCTATACTCACCTGTCTCCAGCGCTGCTGTCTTCGGTGCTGCTGTCACTTGCTTCCTTTCCCATTCATTATGCTCATGAATATTCACTGCACCACGGAACCGGAAGCAGCAGCGCGGGAGACATCAGCTCCTGGGACAGTTGAGTAAAATGTTCCTGCTGTCCGTGTACTATCACGGATAGCACACGGAGAACACACTTGTGCCAAAATCACGGCACACGGGTGGACATGCACAACTTCAACACTTTAGGTGCAAAACGTCAGTGTTTTTCACGGACGTGTAAAGGGGGCTTAAGGAAGCATCTGTATTCAAAAAACAGTACAAAGGTTTGCAATAAGGTTTGGGGCCTTATTCATCATTAGTGTTTTTTAGTCACTTTTCACTTTTGACTTTTTGTTTTCGCTGACATTTTTTGCCCCAAATTAATCAAAATGGCAATTCGTGAATCTTTCACAAAGCTCAAAATTGTCTTTTTTTTCTGTCTGTAACTGGTTTTGCAAGTTTTTAAATCAGAAAAGGAGCACGTTTTTGTAAAATGTGCACAAGTAACTGGCAAACATAAAATCACTCCGGGTGGAGCTGGAGTACAGTCGTACCAGATTTTGGGATTTTTTTTTTTTTAATTAGTCACATTTCATGATCTATGAAATGTGCACACAGTGCGTTTTTTTTTATGCAGATTTTGATGCATTTTTTGAGAAATCTGCACAAAAATCTGCATGCCTATCCTGAAGCTATCTAAGGCTAAGAACGCACTTTGCGTTTCCACTGCTTTTTAGGTCCATTTTGAGAAGCACCTTTTTCATGCCAAAAGGCATGCGTTTTGATTTTGCAGCAAAGTCAATGGAAAATGGTGATTTTCAGACCGCACTTTGCGTTTCTAAATGCTGCGTTTAATTTGCATATTTTGTGGCAAAAACCATGCGTTCAAAGAAGCAGCATGTCAGTTGTTTTTGCCATTTTGGGTGCGTTTTGCTAACATTGAAGTCAATGAGAAATGGCAAAAACCAAGATTCCTACAAATTCCTGCGTTTTACTGCTTTTTATGTGCAGAAAACATGCGTTTTGGACTACCAAAACGCATGCTTTTTGGACATTAAAATAATGATTTCATATGTCCCTTTACACACACACATAGTCCGACAATTAAATTAAAGAAAAATAATAAATTATTGCTATTTTTCCAATAAATACTAAATTACCGCTATATATTTTTTCATTATTTCTATTTTCTAAATTATTTCTAAAATTCTGTGTTCCTTTTTTTTCTCTTTTTTCATTGTGTTTGACTGTTTAAACTTTATTTAGCAGTGTCTTGATGTTCAAAACGCATCTGTCAAAACGCAGGTGAAAAAGCATGTAAAAAGCACTGAAAACGCATCTAAAACGCGGTAAATACGCATGCGTTTTCAGCGCTAAAGTTCTGAAAAAGGCAACTTTGGTCAAATCAATTAAGCCCAAAACGTGCTTTTAGAACTGCTAGTAGGAGAACGCAAAGTGCGTTCTTAGCCTTAAGCCTGCTTTACACGCTGCAATGTATCTTACAATGTGTCGGCGGGGTCACGTCGTAAGTGACGCACATCCGGCATTGTAAGGTACATTGCAGTGTGTGACAGTTCCGTGCGATTGTGATTGAACGTTAAAACGTTGATCGCATACACATCGTACCTGTCTCTAGAATTGCACGTTAGATTGTTCATCGTACCCGGGGTAGCACACATCGCAGTGTGTGACACCCCGGGAATGATGAACAGATCTTACCTACGTCCTGTGTCTCCCGGCCCACAATGCGGAAGGAAGGAGGTGGGCGGAATGTTTACGTCCCACTCATCTCCGCCCCTCCGCTTCTATTGGCCGGCTGCCGCGTGACGTCGATGTGACGCCAAATATCCCTCCCACTCCAGGAAGTGGACGTTCGCCGCCCACATCGAGGTCGTACGGAAGGTAAGTACGTGTGATGGGGGTTAATCGTTTGTGCGGCACGTTCAACAAATTGAACGTGCCACACATACGATGGGGCGTTGCAAATCGCATACGATATCGTATGCGAAATTGCAACATGTAAAGCAGGCTTTAGTCTATGAGATTTCTGAAGTGCTGTGCATAACTTACTTTTTTTACTTGCAGATTTTGGTTCAGAAACAAATCGCAGCATGTCAATCGTTGGGGTGTTTTTCCTGCCGAAATACCAAAAATGCACCTTAACCGCATGTGTTTTTCGATGCATTTTTTGGTGCATTTTTCTGCCAGAAGGTGCAGATTTCATGCAGAAAATTTTTAAAGTTTGTGCACATACACCAATACTTCTGTAAAATCCACATTAATGTAAAAATTAGAAAACCAAGTAAACCACAAAAGGCGCAAATTGTTTGATGAATTTCTCATGAATCAAAAAGTCACTAATTGAGAGATACTAATTGAATCTACAACAGGGGTGGGGAATCTCTAGCCCGCGGGCCATGTGACCTTTTCTGCGGCCCCCCAGACAGATTCTCAGGGACCACAGTACCCGGGCTGCGATGCATACACGGTTGAGCCTAGAATGTATGGGCTCCATCCAAGATTACATCTTCACTCTGTCCAAAGCCAGTGTGAGGACCTACTTTGTGGGCGGTGTAAGCGCGCAATGCACTCTTGTCCCACAGAAGAGCGGCTGCCCCGCGTCTCCCAAATTTGTTTGTGTCGCTGGGTGACCCTCCAGTATCCCTAGGGCTGTCTGTGCCCCTCCAGCCTCCCCAGGGATGTCTGTGCCCCTCCAGCCTCCCCAGGCCTGTCTGTGTCCTTCCAGCCTTCCTATGTCTGTCTGTGACCCGCCAACTTCCCCATGGCTGTCTGTGCCACTCCAGCCGCCCCATGGCTGTCTGTGCCACTCCGGCCTCCCCATGGCTGTCTGTGCCCCCCTGAGATCTATATACCCCCAGTGATGTATGTGAAACATCGAAAAACATTTTTCAAAAACAGGTGAATCAGAAAAATACATGACACGTATAAGGACATTCAATTAATAGGCATAACTCCAAGGCAAGTATACAGGTCTGCCAAAAAGTATTTTAATTAAGTCAAGATTTCACAGACTTTTGCATAAATAAATAGTAATAATAAGACTATTCAATATATCAGTATCAACATTAAAAACTACATAGTAGATAAGGTAATATGGGCCCTTGACAAAGCATAAGGGAAAACATGCATCACAGTGAATGTGGCCATCCATTTAGAGCTAACTATTAGTTCCATATTGTTTTATCAATGTGCCCAGGTCAGGGTGCATTATGGATTTTCTTTACCAACTGTCTTACTGGGATATTAATGTTTCTTGGGTACTCATAGGACCTGGGGGTACTTTACAAAATAGCCATAATTTAGATTCAGCAAGTGAAATAAGTATTGAAGACATCACCAGTTTCCTAATTAAAGATATTTCTAAAGATACTATTAACATGAATTTCGCACCAAATGTAACAACCCATGCAATCCACACAGGCAAAGAAATTAAGCCATAAACGTCCGTAAATTAAGTTATGTGCAATAATAAGAAATGACACAGGGACAAAGTATTGAGCACATGAAGGATGAGAGGTTGCAAAAGGCCATGGAGAGACCTGACGCCAGCTGAAATCTATCAATGATTAGAAAGCAATTCTGCCACTTAATGAAAAAATACAGTAATATCAGCTGGGTCAACTGATGGCCTATAAAAAGGTGTCTCACAATAAACATCTCATGATGGGTAAAACCAGTGAGCTATCTCAAGCCCTTTGTGACCTTATTTTTGCTAAACATACTGCTGGCATTTCTTATAGAAGAATTTCTAAACTGCTGAAGGTTGCAGTAAGAACTGTTGGGGCCATAATCCAGAAGTAGAAATAACATAATTTCACCATAAACCGGCCACGACCAGGTGCTCCCTGCAAGATTTCAGACAGAGGAGTGAAAAGAATTGTCAGAAGAGTTGTCCAAGAATCACCTGTAGAGAGCTACAGAAAGACCTGGAGTCAGCAGGTACAATTGTTTCAAAGAAAATAAGTAATGCACTCACCCTCAATGGCCTGTACGCACGCTCACCACGCAAGACTCCATTGTTGAACAAAAAGCAGGTCCAAGTGTGTTACATTTTCTCAACGACATTTAGATAAGACTGTGAATTACTGGGAGAATATAGCCTGGTTAGATGAGACCAAAACTGAACATTTGGATGCCATACTGTGCCCCATATTTGGAGGCCAAAAAACAAATCGCCCCAAAAACACCATACCAACATTGAAGTTTGGAGGTGGGAACATCATGATGTGGGGTGGTTTTTCAGCAGATGGCACTAGCAAACATCATATAATTGAAGGAAGGATGAATGGGCAGAGACATTCTTGATAAAAAATCTGCTGCCATCTATCAGGATCATGAAGATGAAACAAGGGTGGACATTTCAGCGAGACAATGATCCTACACACACAGCCAAGGAAACTGTCAATTGGTTTCAGAGGAAGAAAATACATTTGCTAGAATGGCGATCACCAGAGCTGAATCCAATAGCAAATGTATGGAAGGAGCTAAATCTCAGAGTGCATAGAAGGAGCCCACAGATCCTTCAGGATTTTAAGGCTTTGTGTGGAAGAATGGACCAAAATCACACCTGAGCAATGCATGCAAATCGTTTCTCCATACAGGAGGTGTCTTGAAGCGGTCACTCATCATCAACAAAGGCTTTTGTACAAAGTATTAAATACATTTTAGTAAGCATACCGTGTTTCCCCGATAGTAAGACACCCCCGATAGTAAGACGTAGTGGGGGTTTTGGGGGGGTCGGCTAATGTAAGACGTACCCCGAAAGTAAGACGTAGTAAAAATTTATTTATTTATTTTTTTTCCTCTTTACAGTACAGTTACAGCGGCCGAGCACTCAGCTGAGCGCCCTGACATGCCGCCGGCAAAGCGCTCAGCTGAGCACCCTAACATGCCGCCGGCATGTGACAGCTCTCAGCTGAGCGCCCTGACATGCCGCCGGCAAAGCGCTCAGCTGAGCGCCTTAACATGCCGGCGGCCGAGCGCTCAGCTGAGCACCCTGACATGCCGCCGGCAAAGCGCTCAGCTGAGCGCCTTAACAAGCCAGCGGCATGTGACAGCTCTCAGCTGAGAGCCCTGACATGCCGCCGGCAAAGCGCTCAGCTGAGCGCCCTGACATGCCGCCGGCAAAGCGCTCAGCTGAGCACCCTGACATGCCGCCGGCTGACACATGCCGGCGGTCTGGCGCTCAGCTGAACGCCCTGACATGCTGGCGGCTTAGCGCTCAGCTGAGAGCTGACACATGCCGGCGGTCGGGCGCTCAGCTGAGCGCTCGGCTACCGAGAAATGTTGAGATGTTGCAGTAATGTTGTCCGTGGTCCATCAGGACCATGGACAACATACAAAATCACACAGCCTCAGTGCCCTCATGTGCAGCCGCTGGTGGTTAAGTTTCCTTAACTTGCGGTACACTTAGGGCGCAATCGCGGCAAGTCCCCATATGGTACATTGCATGGAGACTTGCTGCGATTGCTGTGGGATTTTTTCCAATATAAGACATACCTCGAAAGTAAGACATAGTGGCACTTTTGGGGGTAAAAAGAAAGTAAGACACTGTCTTACTTTCGGGGAAACACGGTATTTAACACTTGTTCCCTGTTTCATTTCTCTATTAAACATCCCTAAATTTGACATCTATGATTTGATTTCTTTGCCTGTGTGGATTGGATGGCTTGTTACTGACATCTGGTGAGAATATCATGTCAATAGCACCTTTAGAAATATATTTAGTTAAAAAATTGTTGACGGGTTCAATACTTATTTCACCCATTGTATATGTATTAGATAGTAATTAAACCGCAGATGCTCTAAGGGAGTCTGCCAGCCCAAACTGACAGTGTTATAGTAAGCACATTACCTTGTAGTGAATACATCTACTATAAAACGTACCTTTTCTTTTCAGTTTCCTCTTCCATTCTCCAGAAAAATGTAACTTTGCTCTCATATGCTACATAGAGTGCTTGGGGCCCCTATGTCATGGTGGAGTGTTTTAGTGCACCGATCCCCACACTTTTTTTTACCACATCCCTCTTGATTGACTATGTTGGCTTGTCCGGAGGAAGTGCTATTTGTGGAGAAAATCAGGCATATGCTGTCAATCAACAGAGAGGGAGGAAGACGTATGCAAATCCTGTAGAAGGAGCAGTGCAGTGAGTTGCTCAGCCACACTAAAGGGCACTTTACACTCAGCGACATTGCTAGCGATGTCCCTGGTGAAAGCAGCCGCCCCCGTCGGTTGTGCGTCACGGGCAAGTCGTTGCCCATGGCGCACAACATCGCTAGTTGCTGTGGCCGGTGACCCGCCTCCTTTCTAAAGGGGGCGGTTTGTGCGGCGTCACAGTGGCGCCACTAAGCGGCCGCCCAATAGAAGCGGAGGGGCAGAGATGAGCGGCCGGAATATCCTTCCTCATTGCCGGCGGCCGCAGGTACGATGTTGTTCCTCGTTCCTGCGGTGTCAAACGTAGCAGTGTGCTGCCGCACGAATGATGAACAACCTGCGTCCTGCAACAGCAACGATATTTGAGATTAGAACGACGTGTCAACGATCAACGATATGGTATTTTTGATCATTAGCGGTCGTTCATATGTTTCACACGCAACGACGTCGCTAACAAGGCCGGATGTGCGTCACGAATTCCGTGAACCCAACGACATCTCGTTATCGATGTCGTTGCGTGTAAAGCGGCCTTAAGGGTAATGTGAGCACCCTCTTAGCATATTTGATCAAACTACATTTTCTAGAACATGGATACAGAAAATAGGAGACTACATGTTTGTTTGTTTTTTTATAGGAGCTATATACCTTACAAGGCTATGTGCTTACTTTCAACTAATAGACCTCCTTTACAAGAGTTTTACCACCTCATAAAATAGAAATCAATTTATGATCAATGGGAGCTGACCTCTGGGGCCCTCACTGACTTCAGTGGATATCCCATAAATATCCAAGATAGGAACACCCTTTTTCGTTTTGTGAACAAAATACACTCCTTCTATGCCTCCTGAACTCCAAATGAAAAAATGTGTTTTACGAGTGCTTTTCCCGAGTAAATACAGCACACATGCTTTGTATGATGTACTCAGAGAATTCTCCTTTTATTAGTACATGTGACCAGTTTATAGGATTAGTTCCCTCTGAACTATGCACCAATAAAAGCTATAGGGGCGCGAAAAGAAATGTGAAACCTCCCAACCCATCAGTGTTAGCTGAACCCTATGACATCATTTGCTATTAGACAAGATGGAGATTATAAGAATAAAATGGATTCTGTTCTCTCACAGTATGTGAACCGCCACTTATCAAATTCTTAACGAGCCGCCGCATTCACTACGCCACAAATCTTACTCCAGCAATGACTGCAATTCTATTAAAGGGAACCTGTTAGGTGCAATATGCACCCAGAGCCACGAGCAGTTCTGGGTGTATATTACTAATCCCTGCCTAACCGTCCCTGTATACACTAGCATAGATAAAGGGATCTTTAGAAAAAGTATTTCTAAAGATCTTTTATCGTATGCTAATGAGAGCGAGGTCTAGTCCCCTGGGCGTTAGTTCCCTTGGTACAAATATTTAAAAAAAAACTGACCCGCTCATCCTAAAAGTGTGTACAGGTGCCAGCTGAAAAAACATAGCAAATACAAAATGCATACAGCTGCACACTAAAATGCCATCAATGTATAAGGGAACTCTGGTACTGCATTACTGCTATATGAAAAAATGAGATTTTTAGTTTATGAATTGACCAATGCATGTAAGCCCGGAAACCCTTGGTAGTTGGCCCCATTAGCATATTAGTATGCCCCTGTGTGTGTACTAACATGCTAATGAATGCGCAGCATCAGAGGATGATCTTACTCACCTCTCTGCTGCAATCGCCGCCCGACGCTGGATTTCGGCTCAGTGAGCATGACCCGGACTTCCTGCGCACTACTTCAGAATGAAGCCAGGACACGTACACCCGACTTCATAGTGCGCATGACCGAAACTCCGGGGTCATGTGCACTGAGCCAAAATCCAGCTTCAGGTGGCTATGGCAGCGGAGAGGTGAGTGAGATTATCCTCTGACGCTGAGTATTCATTAGCATGTTAGTACACCAACAGGGGCGTACTAACTTGCTAATGGGAACTAACGCCCAGGGGACTAGTCCCTGCGCTCATTAGCATACAGTATAAGATCTTTAGAAATATGTTTTCTACAGATCTCTTTATCTATGCTAGTGTATACAGGGACAGTTAGGCAGGGATTAGCAATATACACCCAGAACTGCTCGTGGTCCTGTGTGCATATTGGACCTGACAGGTTCACTTTAAGTAGTATTCTGTGGCGTCTTCTCATTGACCCCCGAGCCGTATCAATGTCACAGAGACTTTCATCATGGACAAAAACAAGTGTATTGATATAACTGATCTAGCTGGAGACCAGGCCTATTTTAAGCCTATTCCACTTTAATTATAAGGCAGGAGGTGTTAGCGTCTCTCCCTCACCCTCTACATCAAGCTGAGCTGGTTGCGGTTTTAAATTACCAGTGCTTTGCAATCTGTGGCTTATATGACTGCCGATTTTGCAGGGAAATGGGAATGCAATATCTCTCTTTATTCTGATCGAGAGGCTAATTCCTTTCTCACATGCCAAATAGAAAAAACCCAAATCATATCTTTGCTAAGAACATGAGCCAGCAGAGAGGATTGTCTTACTTGAATCATTTTTCATTTTTATTTAACTCCTAATACACAGACATGCACCGTCATACAAATCTGTGCTGTCACAAGTGGATCTGGGATTAGAAGATCACGGCGCTTAGCAGATCATAGGTTCTCTTTAACATGAATAAAGTGGATTTAAATTAATTTGGTGCTGAAGAGGTTAAGAGCTCCTTTTTGATCCTGCCCAGATTCCATATAGCTCTATTCTCAGTTGCTGCACTTTGCTGCCACCCCCCTTCATTATTAAAACTCACTCATTGTTGTACCACATGCCAGTGATAGTTCTTCTATACTGACCTCACTGGAGAAGTTGTGTTTGCGGAAAGCTGAGGAAATCCATTTGTTCTGGTATTCCCATGTGTTTGCTTTTCTCCTCCTGTTGTCTTTGTGTAGTAGTAAGACTAGTGTCTTGCTGCCAAGCTCACTAGCCAGGGCTTTCCCAAAACAGGAAGGGCTTAGGCATGTGATCCCAGACAAGGGGAATGAGCCATCTAAGGATAATAGGGAGCAGAGAATTCAGCCTCAGGGCAGTGTTTTGGGGTCACTCATACCCCCTCTCTCCGTTGCCAGGGACCCTTTCCTTTCCTTTTTCCCTTCACTTTGCGCTGCATGCTGGACATCATCCCACCCTGGCGTGACATTGTCACTGGCCCTTTTTTTCCAGAATTCAAATATGGATCCAGTCATGGCTCTTTCAAACCAGATGCAGAGTTTATCTCTGGATGTGATGCATCCGCGATCACAGGTTTTGCCGCAGCTGAAAGAGACTGTGGATCTGGTGGTCTCTGCTTACACTCATCAGACTCAACCTGAACTCAACGTATGCCCTTACTAACAGGTTTTCTTATATACAGACTGTCTCCCTATGGTAAAGCGGCCGGTCACCCATTTAGGGCTGTGAAACGCGCATTGGGGCCTCTTTTCTCTACAAAGCTTGGTAATTATTCCCCACTGTTGGGGTTTCTGCATTCCATCTATGTCCTCCTTAAAACACTTATATGCATTACTTTATCCTAGACTGCCTTTGGCTCTTCTGACTGTACTCTGCACTTTGTGACCGATCTATTTAAGGGTAATTTTTCTGCCACTTGGTAAATTAGATAAAGGCCTGTTTTTTTATTCTTCAGTCCTCAGTGATACCTTATATTTGTAGTAGGACACCTATATAAATGTATAACAGATTTTTACTGGGTCTGTACCAGAGTTTTACCATCCCTTTCCTCCTCTTCTATGTTATGTGTCTTTGTGCACTTTCATTTATAATAAATATTTGTTTAATTAGCAATTTTTGCACTCATTATTGTTCTCTAGTTTGTCATGTCTTTATGAGTTGTTGTTAACTAAGTGTGGGCTCCTCCCACCTTAGTTTATTTGCCTAGTCTCCCCTGAATTTAGGTGTCTTGTCTCCCCTGGTTTGTTCATCCCATTCTGAGTGGAAGGGCTTAGTCATAACAATTGTATACTAAAAGCTGCCAATCTATGATGTGGCAGAGTTTTTCAGAGCTCAGCATTTAGAAAAGTGGTATATATTGTGCTGATAAAACAGTAATTTTATCATAACTGCAGCAAATAGCCCAGTAAGTGATACATTGCTGGAATCCGAGTCCATGCCCCGACTTCATGCTGCTCTCAAATTGGCTAAAAACATGGTGACAGATTACCTTTTAAAAGAGGGTAAATCAGGTCTCTATTATAAAGGGGTACTGAAACTGACTAACAAAATATAGGAGCCATATTTTCATAGGAAGCAAAACATTAACATGACTTTTTACAACAGGGTAAGGTTATCTTAATTTTTAATCTGCTCAGACACAGGACAAACGGTATTTTTTCATGTTTCATCCTAAAACAAACACCACTTTGTATTGGCTTACCTGTCCATAACAGAGTTTCCTACCTGTCCATAACAGAGTTTCCTACTCCACACTGATGAGGGGCAAATACCCCGAAACAACTGTCTGTGGATGGATAACATGTTTTGGTATTGGCGGTTTCCTTGACTGGAGACTGCCCTTCCCGTGGTTGTTCCTTCCCGGTGAAAGACCTGGCTAGTTTCCTGCCAGCGTTGAGAAACGTGATGGTGTCTTCGCGGCATTCTTGTTTTGCATAACAGAGAATGAATGGCATAAAAATGCAGCTAAGACGATATGATTGTTAAAATTTATTTTAAAGTTACGTAAATTCCAGGAATTACAGTATATAACATATCTTTCTATGGTATTTATGCAAACAGCATAATGCAGCTACACTCATGATTTTGTATGCTGGCGTCTGGTGGCCTGAACCTAGAAGTAGTTTTCCCCATCTCAGTCATGAAAGGCAGAGATGAGGATAACCCTATGCTCATGAATGATAGTACATACCCAAATGACCCTTGGGAAAAAAAAGGTTCGCCATCCCTGCCCTAGAAGAACTGCCATAAAAAAAATGTAGCACTAGAAGAACTTCCATCACAGATGTAGCGCTAGAGGAACTCTCATCACTGATGTAGCGCTCAAGAAATATCCATTACCATGTAGCGCTAGATGAATATCCATCACCGATGTAGCACTAGAAAAATATCCCTCACCAATGTAGCGCTCAAGGACTAACCATTACCATGTATCGTTAGATGAATATCCATCACCGATATAGCGCTAGAGGAATATCCATCACTGATGTAACGCTTGAAGAAAATCCATCACTGACGTAACACTGGATGAATATCCATCACTGATGTAGCGCTGGATGAATATCCATCACCAATATAGCTCTAGAGGAATATCCATCATCGATGTAGCGCTAGAAGAATATCCATCACTGATGTAGTGCTAGAGGTATATTCGTCATCGATGTAGCGGTAGAATATCCATCATTGATGTAGCGCTAAGGGTATATCCATCATCAATGTATCGCTAGAAGAATACCCATCATCAATGTATCGCTAGGGGTATATCTATCACTGATGAAGTGCTAGAAGAATATCCATAATCAATGTAGTGCTAGGGGTATATCTATCACTGATGAAGTGCTAGAAGAATATCCATCATCAATGTAGCGCTAGGGGTATATCTATCACTGATGAAGTGCTAGAAGAATATCCATCATCAATGTAGCGTTAGGGGTATATCCATCACTGATGAAGTGCTAGAAGAATATCCATCATCAATGTAGCGTTAGGGGTATATCCATCACTGATGAAGTGCTAGAAGAATATCCATCATCAATGTAGCGCTAGGGGTATATCCATCACTGATGAAGTGCTAGAAGAATATCCATCATGAATGTATCGCTAGGGGTATATCTATCACTGATGAAGTGCTAGAAGAATATCCATCATCAATGTAGCGCTAGGGGTATATCTATCACTGATGAAGTGCTAGAAGAATATCCATCATCAATGTAGCGTTAGGGGTATATCCATCAATGATGAAGTGCTAGAAGAATATCCATCATCAATGTAGCGTTAGGGGTATATCCATCACTGATGAAGTGCTAGAAGAATATCCATCATCAATGTAGCGCTAGGGATATATCCATCACTGATGAAGTGCTAGAAGAATATTCATCATCAATGTAGCACTAGGGGTATATCCATCACTGATGAAGTGCTAGAAGAATATCCATCATGAATGTAGCGCTAGGGGTATATCCATCACTGATGAAGTGCTAGAAGAATATCCATCATCAATGTAGCGTTAGGGGTATATCCATCACTGATGAAGTGCTAGAAGAATATCCATCATGAATGTAGCGCTAGGGGTATATCTATCACTCATGAAGTGCTAGAAGAATACCCATCATCAATGTAGTGCTAGGGATATATCCATCACTGATGAAGTGCTAGAAGAATATCCATCATCAATGTAGTGCTAGGGATATATCCATCACTGATGAAGTGCTAGAAGAATATCCATCATCAATGTAGCGCTAGGGGTATATCCATCAGTGATGAAGTGCTAGAAGAATATCCATCATGAATGTAGCGCTAGGGGTATATCTATCACTGATGAAGTGCTAGAAGAATATTCATCATCAATGTAGTGTTAGGGATATATCCATCACTGATGAAGTGCTAGAAGAATATCCATCATCAATGTAGCGCTAGGGGTATATCTATCACTGATGAAGTGCTAGAAGAATATTCATCATCAATGTAGTGTTAGGGATATATCCATCACTGATGAAGTGCTAGAAGAGTACCCATCATCAATGTAGCGCTAGGGGTATATCCATCACTGATGAAGTGCTAGAAGAGTACCCATCATCAATGTAGCGCTAGGGATATATCCATCACTGATGAAGTGCTAGAAGAGTACCCATCATCAATGTAGCGCTAGGGATATATCCATCACTGATGAAGTGCTAGAAGAGTACCCATCATCAATGTAGCGCTAGGGGTATATCAATTGCCAATGTAGCACTAGAAGAATATGAATCACTGATGTTGCCTTTAAAGAGAATAAACCAGCAGGATTTTCATATATAAAGTAAAAGCAGTGCTATACTGGCGGGAATCGTTGGCAAGACCTGACCCACATATTCCCTTCCTGTTGCAGCTGTCAATCATATAGCAGTGCATTGCTGGACCTTCACTTGCACATATTTCTGAAATAAAACCTCCAATCTCAGAACACAAGCTATGCTTACATTCAGCCTCCTAGTGCCAGTATAGCACTGGCTTCACTTTATATAAGAAAATCCTGCTGGTCGGTTCTCCTTAAGGAATATGTATCACTGGCAGAAAATGTATCCCATAAGCATAAAAAGCTATTTTTAAAGAAAAAAACAATTAAAGATGGAGCTGGTTTATGTGTCTGCATATTCCCACAGCATGTGATTACAAATAAAGTGAACAAATTATAATGCATCATTTCACTCATCTTGTGGATTTCCTCCAAGACGTAGGCTTGAGCAGATGGTTGTAAAGATTTGGATATCACAGTATAGAACTAATATTCTCATGTCTTGCGCATTTCTTGGCTTGTAGGTTGAAGAGTTAAAATGGGGACAACACATTGCTTATTTTATAGAAATCATTGTGCAGAGCAACACATAATATCTTTCACTTTAATGGGTTTATTTTTTTCCCCACACTTCAAATAGCTTCTAAAATTGGCCGACATGACAGGCATATGGATTCGTGATTAGGCCTGTCTGCCAGAAACCATTTTATTATTTTCAAGTAAAAAAAAAATAAAAGAAATGTGATATCTTAAGGCACTTCAAGGAGCGTTCCTCGGGGAGAAGAATTCCTGGAGCCCTCATTTATAATCTGTTTTATCTAACATGATGCAATCAGATGGTTTTGCAAAGCCATCAAATACCAGAGTCATTTATGAAGCGGTGACACCTGCTCCCCAAGTCGGCTCTATTAGCAGGAGAGGATTAGATCTTCTGTTTACCCCTGAAATACAAAGGGATGATAACGCAATGATGGAGATGAAACGGGCGACAAAATGTCAGAGATGACTAAGCATGCATCTTCACTTATGTACGTACACATGCCAGGTTACTGAGTGGGTTTTGTCTTTTGAGATCTTCAATACAAAGACATTTGTTCTTTTATGTGGACTTTTGCATTAAAAGGATATTACTGTATATTATACTATGGTACTATAACTTTACCAGCAACTCTCGTATTAAAATACCGCCCATATTGTAAGACTTTTTTTTCCCATATTCCACCCTTCTTAGGCTAAGCTCACATGCCCTGTAGTCATCTGTAATCACCGATCCGTTAGAGATCTGTTTGCAAAAATGTGCAAATACAACTTTTTTGTCCATTGTTAAATAACAGATGTCGGTTTGGATCTATTTATAACATATGGAATCTATGGAAATCAGATCCGTTAATGGATTGCTATTTATCGTCCATTTGTAACAGATACGTTAAGAAAACAACAGATCCATTACAATAGCCATCCGTTAACGGATCCATTGTCCGTAGACTCCCATGTAAAAAAAAACAACAAAAAACTGATCTGGCAGAAATCTGTTTCCCAATGCAGCCGTTCTAATGGATGACTACAGGAAATGTGAACATAGTCTTACTGGGTTACATACAGTCAATTCAAAGATATCATAGTTACTATACATGGATGTTGTGAATGTCAGTTATGCTTTTGCTGCTGTGAGGCTCCCTCTTGTGGCCAGGAATGGTTTGGACAGAGACCAGGTGTGCTGGAGCAATGGGCGTTTCCATTGCTAACTCTCTGCCTATTTAAGCTCTTGCTTAATGGCTGTCTCGGCCGGTTATCATTTGTTCTTTAGTTCACCAGCCTTTTCATCTTGCTCCAGACCACATCTACCCCAGATAAGTGCTTGGTTCTTTCTTAGTTGTTTTGTTATTTTTGTTCTTATCTGGGTTTGTCATTTACTGTGGTTATTGTCAGTTTATTTGCATGCAGGAATCTTCCCTCTTTGTTGCTTAGCTGGAAAGCTCCCTGCAGCTATGTTTGTAGTTTTGCTCCTATAAGTCCATGTGTTTGTTCCTTTTTGAATTTGTAATTGTTCCGGTTTTCTGTTCATTGGTTTGACAAGAGCACCTGATATAGGACGGAGTGCAGATCGTGCGATCTGAGAACTTTTTTGTACTTTTGTATTTGGGTTTTGTAGGGATTTTCCTCTGGCTACCATCAGCCCCTTTCCTATCCTTTTCTATTTAGTTAGTGGGGCCTCACCTTTGCTAATCCTATCATCCATCTGTGTATTGTATTTTCCTGTATCACCGTAGTCTTTAAATGTGAGGGGCTTGCTATACCTTTTGCGGTCTATTTCTGAGGCAGAGTTATTCATCCTTCCTTCCTTTAGGATAGCTAGTTCTCCGGCTGGGTTCGCGGTGCACAGGATGTTAGTTCACCCCTCGGCTACTTCTAGTGTTGATGGTTAGTAAGGGGATGGTGGCCAGATTAGTTGCCAATGCTCTTGTCACCTTTTTGCCAATGATCTATTGTGATCTTCCATGGTTCTGGATCATAACACATGGACCATTTACTCATGCAGGTCTCTATTTTCAGTCAATGTGTCCTCCTTCATCAGGAGTTCCAAGTTGGCTCTTTTTTGGTACCAACCCAAAGTCAACGCTGGGTAACGTCCCCATTTCTGAGCTATGCATGGGTCTCTTCTACACCATTTGTGACTACAGTTGTCTGTTTCCCACATCTAAAAACACCCAGTTTCACCCTGAGCAAAATTTGTAGGACCCTGTTCCAGCAGCCACGTTGGAAATCCATGGTTTCCGAACCATGGCACTGCAAAATTCCTAATTCCTGCAGCATCCCTGGTTCCTCTTCTGATTATTTGCCACCTCAACTTTAAACATGCATC